>NC_085137.1:468379486-468629486 GCF_035046485.1 Aedes albopictus | reverse complement strand
ATTACAAACATCAAGAGTATTTGTTTTTTCGCTCATAGGCTTCACCATGTATAAAATATGGTATTTATACTAATCAATAACAATATTCGAGCATTGAAACAAGAGGTAATCGTGTTACCGATTATTTTTTACATTAGTTCAACGGACATACTCAGCACTTTGCTCAATCGAAATGCCAAATCGGTGGCAGTTAGAACCGCAAGAAACCAATCGGTAATCCACCCGCATCATCCGAAGTTCCACTCAATGCCGCAAACTAGCTTCGTTTATCATCAATTTTGTATTTGTGCCTCTCACCATGGAACCAACTAGTTTTAGTGACACCGCCTCACATCCCGATCATCCGTGGATTTGTCAGCTTCCAGATGTGGATATTTTCTCACCTCAGCATTTGGTTGCCACTGCTAACAATGCTGATTGCCGATGATTCTACACAATTCATGCGCCGGCGGAGGTGAACTGTTCCTGTCACAGACATCCGATGCTCTATCGTCATACTAAGCGTCCTTGTGCTATTAGACAGTTTCCTGACCATTTATTATCGATTGCTATGTAAAAAGCATTCGAAATCCCGTGAAAACTAAAAAGCCGACGAGGGTTTAGACCATCAAAAAAGTAAACATCGCGAATTTAGACAATAAGACTTTGACATTTGACAGATCCAGTCTCACTCAAGAAGGTGTTGTAATAAAGTTATTTTAATGTTGTACAGATTGTCCAAAGACAAAAGTAATATTTTCCATGTGTGCATGTTTAAGAAATTTTATCGAGACATATAATGAACTTTAATGAAACACAATCACAATCCATTGTTGGATTGTTGTCAAAATGATTATTTTTTAACGTTATTACAACAAGTTCAAATCAAAGATTGCAAAAATGTATGAATTCTTTAAAGAAATGTTCAACATAACAGTACCGTTCATAAACATGCATACGTATACTTTATATTAACAAAAATGTTAAATAGGTTGACATTGTTTTTGCAAATCGAATTTCATTTGAGTTATTATCAGTAAATCAGTTAAATAAAATTGTGATTGAAATAGTTCATTACATTTTGAACAGCACTGTAACTCTTTTGGGAAGCAGCCATATTGAATCTTCACGTGGATTTGCAAATAATTTCCACAAAGCAGTATTTTTTGGTTGATTCATGCAACGTTTTCAATTCAATTCAATGGCGCTTAATTTACGGGCGAGTAAAATCAGTGGTTTCACGATAAATCTTGAACTGCACGTAAAAGATCTCTACTACTACTGAGTAAAGCCCATTTCAGAATTTGTTATCTGAATAAATTTTTAAAACCCATTGAATCCATCAGTTGGAAGTTATTTTTCGGGTTGAAGAAATTATGTATAGTTATAAAATCAATTTGTTTTGATTTGTTTTTTTTTTCTGACAGCTTCCACAACTCACAGTGATTCTTTTCATGGCACGTTGAAATAAAGTAATATAACTTAGAATTAGCTTGATTTCAACATCTGCTTATGGTATGATTTATGAGTGTATTCTCTAGGTTAAATAACTTAAAAGCAGCTTAAAATCAACTCACAAATATGATTGCATTATGAGCACGTTTTCAAAGTTTTTATTACAGACGAATAACATAAATATAACCAATACTTACTCAAAAGTTGAATTGTACGTACCGTGGATGTCAATTTTAGCACAATAAGTGTATTTGAATACATGTTATATAACTTGTAAGATGTTTTATAAGACGCCATTTTTTGCGCTGTTTTCAATAGGTGTTTGATTTCAAGTAAATATAACTAGAAAAATACTTCTGATTAAGTATTAAAAGTGAATTATTAACTATTATGGAACAAGTTGTGTTACTTGGGTTTTTTTTATATGTTATGGACAGGGAAGAGAATTGTCAGACAAAATCAATTAATTAATTTATAACCAACCCAAAATCGAACTGTTTAGATGATACATATTCAGCAGCATTGACAGCACCGACTCGAAAATCACAATGCCAGGGTTAAAAATCTCTAAACTCGTGGCGCACGATCTTTGTCCTATTCTGCACAAGTTGGGACAAACCTTTGTTGCGTTGGGTAGAATGTCGCAACAAATTCAGGTTACGACATTGTCGTTATTGTTGCGCGATGGTTGAATTTTGATTCACTATGGATTTGGTAGCACACACTGCTTCTCTCTCACTGAATCTATACCTCCAACCACCAACCATTCTTTATGTTGGGGATAAAATAAGCGCATGCCATCGGATCAACCTGTAGCATATCCTGGAGCGTGGAGCAGCAGATTGAGCACAAAACATGATTGAGTAATCACCAGATCGTAAGTTCAAACTCCGATAACACCGAAACAAGCAAAAAAGTACCACCTAAATCAGCTGGAGTGTGGAGGAAGCGCGCGGGATCGTCGAGAGAGCGAGAAGCAGACGTAAATCTATTTTTGTTTTTTTTTTTTTCGACATCGCATAACTTGACTTCTTACGGCGTTCCTGAAGGTTTTGCACTCAGCCAGCCCATTATTTTGCCAAAAAACCTTCTGTTGGGTTGCACTATAGGTGTATAAACAAGCCAATTACTGCTCTGTTCCCGAAATTAAAAAACTGTTACAGAAACCGAAAATGAAAGATTACGAACTAATTCAACGACAACGACGAAAGATTACGAACGAAACAACGGACAAGAACTGGAACTTGGAATGTATTAACCCTAGCTCAGCAGGGTAAACTGGCACAACTAGCCAATGAGACAAGCCGTATGAAGCTTGAGATCCTAGGACTGAGCGAAGTCTGTTGGCTGAACTTTGGAGAACACCGATTGACGTCGGGTTAAATCGTCAAGTTCGGCTATACTCTGGCCTACGAAGTAAACACGCTCCTCGCCACCGTATAGTTTTTTTTTTCAGCGCAGTGTTGGTAAAAACTCAAATTCTCAAATCTCATGCTTGAGTTGTTTCACGCGCGATTCTTGACTCGCCAAACTCACCGCTGAAAAAGTCATGCATGAGTTGACTCGCGATTTCACTCATTGCTTTATTTCTTGGTATTCTTATTACTTACTTCGATGTTTTTAGGATTATATGATAGATCAAAATCAAACCTATCGTACAACAAAATTGGATGCCGTTCAAATTGATTTGGGTCCGTTTTACAAGCGAACAAGATTTCGGCGCTTGACTGGTTAGAGCGAGATTTTGCATGACAATCTCGCGCGTGAGAAAATGATTCAGAATCGCGCGCGAGTTTGCTCACGCAGGAGCGGTTCATGAGTGTGCTTTGAGTGTGATTTTACCAACACTGTTTCAGCGCTCACGCCCACGCTGCGCTCATGAATTGGGCACCTATTAGTAAGAGGATAATTGAAGTCTGATTCAGAACACGGGTTCGAAGCCTTACCATGATCAAATATTACGCGGCAACCGATGCTGCCGAATTGCAAGACAAAGAGAACTTTTACAGTTAACTGAATCCTGTCGTGGATAAAATTCCAAAAGATGACATCAAGATCCTCATGGGCGACTTCAACGCGAAGGTTGGTTCCAACAGCTAGGACTATGCGCTCGTCATGAGACGCCATAGTCTCGGAGAAATGAGCGAGAACAGTGAGTTGTTCGCAGAGTTTTGTGGCATTAAAGGGAACTCCCTTTCCTCATCACTCAGTGTACCAAGTGACATGGGTTTCCCTTGTTGGCGTCACGGAAAATCAAATCGACCACATCTGCATCAGCCGAAAATGTAGACGGAGCAAGCTTGATGTGCGGAACAAACGTAGCGCCAACATTGCGTCCGACCATCATCTCCTAATCGGCGAGATTCGACTGCGCATTGCCAGGATCCAGTGACAGGAGGAGAGAATCGGGCACCGGCTCAACACACGCCGACTGCCGCAGCTAGAGAACCGTGCTGCGAATATTCCAGAAGGTGGAAGCGTAGAAGATCAATGGAGCGCCATCAAGAACGCCTTCATCGCCACCGGCGAGAATTGGGGACTACGAAGGTTGATGAGCCGGAAACACTCTTTCTTCCTACGGGGTTTCTTATGGGAGTATGAGTGAAAAAAGCAAAAAATCTTCCCTCCTTCACTTTCCCACAGAAAACCGCAAACATGCAAGAAAGCATGCAGTGGATCACAGATGACACCTGGAGGGAGATAGAGAAGCGAAGGAACGCCAAAACAGCGATAGAGCGAGCGAAAACACGAGAAGCCAAAGCCGTAGCCCGTCAGCGCTATTCGGCTCTCGAGAAGGAAGTAAAGCACTCATGTAGGCGATGCAAAAGAGCGTGGGCTGGTTCGAGCACTTTGGAATCCTTTTTCAAGTGTCGATCGGCCACGCCACCCACACCTCAGTATGATCCGCCAAGGGTTCGATGCATTACCCGTGTCAACACCGAAGCTCCATCATTGCAGAAGATAGAAACTGTCATCCGTAGCATGAAATCGAATAGGGTCCCGGGGTTAATCGCATATCAGCCGAGAGGCTCAAAGCTGGCCCCGTAGATTGTGCACAACAGATGCATCAATAATTCTACAACATATTGGAAATCGCGACATTTCCGGCCGACTGGATGTAAGGCGTCTTAGTAAAGGTGCCCAAAATGGGTTACCTGACTGTTTTTGATAATTGGCGGGTCATGTTTATGTGTATCGTTCTTAAAGCCTGGAGCCTCGTGGCCGTGCGATTAACGTCACCAAGCGTATAACCGTACAATGTCATGGGGTAAGGGTTCGATTCCCGGTCCGAGTGATTAAACTTTTCGCAATAAATGTCTCTTCCTCGTATCCACTGGTGCCCGTTGTCTAATGTTAAGAATCGTTCAGTCTGTACCGAGGTCTGTACAGCCTTTGGCAGAAGACGATGTCCATGTCTTTTTAAAGTCCTTTGCAAAGTAATCCTTAATTAGATACAGGAGAAGAGTGACGTAACTCTCCACCGGCAGCAAGCAGAATTCCATGTCGGACAACCCTGTGTGCACCATATTGTCACGCTCATCTTGGAGCAAATGCATTCCAAGAGTCTCTCTACCTCGTGTTCATTGATTACGAAAAAGCTATCGACCGTCTCAATCATGAAAACATGTGAGGAGTCCTCAGGCCCAAGGGTGTCTCTGAGAAAATCGCCGGCCTCATTGAAGCGCAGTACAGGGCATTGTCGTGCAGAATACTGCGCAACGGAGTCTTGGCCGATCCCAACCCCTTCCAGCTTCACGGCGGCTGGACAAGCAGTAGAGAATGTTAAAAGCTTCCAATATCTTGGTTGCCAAATGGCGGCCAATGGTGGCACCAAGATCGACATAGGTGCACGGATCGAGAAGGCGAGGGCTGTCTTTGCGAATACGTTGCGTTGCGTTGCGTGGTAACGGAGTAATTCGTAGATTGCATACTAAACGTTGTCATGTTAAAACTTTAATATTCCTATTCTAAATGCTTATGGAATGCTATTTGGGAAGGAACAGCTATCCAATCAGAGGTTGAAGTAAAAAAGACATGAAAACTTTCATTGCCGGCCACGCCCATCTTCTCCGTTACGAGGAAAGGAAAGGATGTGATGATATGACACCTACTTTATGAAAGGCCAGCGACTCACCGGCGCCCCCATCAAGGAGTTGGATATTTGGAATGGGTTTTTTGGGGATTCACTATAAGCGAGTGATGCAGCAAGATTCAGATTGTGTTAGTGTATTTGAGTTGATCATGTAGATGTGTTGATGTGAGTGTAAGTGATTTTTTAACACCAACGTTGGGAGTGACATAGCTAAGAAATTTGTCACTCCAAGGGCCTTTTTGCTTCCGTGATGGGGCACAGGCATTTGGACCATGTGTCCTGGCTAACAAGCCTAGGCTTAAGCGCCATTACTCGCTCTCTGAAACGATAAGAAATGCGTTTTGTGGATGGGAAGGGATAGGGAATGAAAGATACCTATTTATCGAGATGCCAGCGACTCACCGACGTCCTCGTAAATAGATAGGAGATGGAATTTCGGTACGGGAATGGGCTGTAATTCATTATGGTTAAGTTATGCGACAGGGTTACTTTGAAATTATATAGGGAATTGGTTCCCTTATGTGGCTGCCAATTTCATCCCACTAAAAACACTGCTTCTTTCGTCTCCAATTTTTGTATTTTGCGAGGGCTGTCTTTGCGAATGCATGGAAAAACAATCAGATTAGTCGACGCACCAAAATCCGAATTTCCAACTAGAACGTGAAATCTGTGCTTTTGTACGTAAGTGAAACTTGGTGTGTATCAGCGGAGAACATTAAACGGCTGCAGGTCTTCATCAATAGATGCCTGTGGTATATAATTCGTGCATGGTGGCCTCACAATTGGATCTCCAACGTGGAGCTCCATAGTCAATGTCATCAAAAGCCTATATCGACAGAAATTCGGGAGCTAAAGTGAAGGTGGGTCGGCCACACTCTACGCAGGGGCAGGAACGAAATCTGTAAGCAAGCGTTAGATTGGAACCCAGCAGGACATCGCAGCAGAGGCAGACCCAGAGGCTCATGGCGGCGCAGCCTCAACAACGAAATCAAGCAAGTCGACAGAAATTTGACCTGGCCACAGGTCAAGGCGATGGCTAGCAATTGCCCACGATGGAGATCTTTCAATTCGGCCCTCTGCACCACCAGGACTGAAAGTAGTAAGTAGTGAATCAGACGGCAACTACTTGTTTCGCACATGTCTAAAAAGTATGTACCATCATACCGCCAGCTAACGTGGTTTGACCCAGTAAAACAGATTTTATTGCACATGTGTTCAGTTTGGGGTTTACTATTTTTTACGCATGAAGTAGAACCCCGTGGTTGCCCCACTGACTGACGGTGAAAACTCAACAGAACATCTTTTTTCCACTACCTACTCGAGTAGTGCAATCATATGACAAGTCTGATTCTCGTAGTTCTCATATGATCGCCGCTGTGCTGGGATGTGACTGTTTCCCATTCCCAGACCACAAAACCGAGCGATGATGGGAAATGTTATTTTCTCGTGCGAACTTTTCCAGCGCGTTGAAATAGGTTGGACTTCCCGGGAGAAAAGGGTGAGCGAGTACGACGAGAACTGCATCCATCTGTATGAACGCCCTGGCGTTTGGAATTTCTCAGTGTTGAATCCTCCTGAATGGAATGCTTGAGTTTTACCGAGACCTGTAGGGATGTTCAAGAATTGTAATAAAATTAAATTTCCTGGAAGTAGGAGATCTCGTCGGAGATTTAGGTTTCTCAGAGGTTTCCTCTGTCGATGTTTCAATGTGAAAGTTTGAGATTTAGACATTATTGACCATCCCTAAGTAAATGGCGGTTAAATGCCACTGCCACGCTGCATTTCGGCACGGAAGGATGGACGAAAGAGCGCAGCACAAAACGAGGAAGCTACAATCACACGATCCAGTAGCAAAACAGTTACCTACTGTCTGTATTTGTACAATTTCTGGAGTGCATGATAAATATGATATACGCCGCCATGGCTACGAGAGCGTAAAATGCAACAGAGCTATCGACGAGTGCCGCGCTGCGCCGCATGGTTGAGTGAGAATTCCTCGCTCGCTCGTTACAATGCGTATTCGAGGATATGTACATATTTTACCAAATTGATGCTACGGGAAGCGTCAAAGGGAAATGGGGTATCCGGGGCGTAAAAGCAGCAGACGAACGACGTGAACCCGGCGACTACTACCCTGTGTGTTTGATTGACTTCTCGTAAAAATGATGAGAAATGAGCGTGCGAAGAGGCAACGAAACCAAAAGTTCCTGTGGGAACCCGGGCGCTAGACAAAGTTTGCTGGGAAAAACTGAAAGTGATTACGTGTCGGGCGGGCCATGGGAAACGATTCTGAACTACGCTGAGGACGGAAACTGGTCTGTGGGTGGCGGACGATTGGAAACATTTGCGAGATTTGTGTCTCTTCAGATTTATGGTTTATAATAACTTCTTCATTTGATTAGAGTTTATTGGTGAAATTAGTTTGGAAATCAGCTTTCTAAGTATTCTCATTTGAGTGTTTCATTTATTTCTGAGCTGAATCTGTTTTATGATGATTCATTTACAAACTTTGCTATTTGTGTATGTACTGCTAGTTAGAATGTTTTATGAAGAAAGCAGAAATAAGGGTTTTTATTTAATTTCCGTCTAAAGGGTCGTTCGCAGTTTACAAGAAATTTCTCAGCCTATCCTGAATAATAAAAAAAAAGAATTCTCAGATTTTGACGGCTACGCAGTCTTGGTAAATCAAAACGAGTTGTTATCTGACCCGACGTTTCGGCACTTTGGGTGGTGTCTTCTTCAGGGTCGGGTCAGATAACAACTCGTTTGATTTAAGGGCAGACTTAATAGAATCCCAAAATGGCCGTTAGAATGGCCGACTTTGGCACCTACTCACGATTTTGAGCGCACAAATCTCTTCGTAAACAAAACCAGCGCACCTGATCTTCTTATTTTTGCAAGTGAGCAAGAACAGAATAATAAAATGCACTGTTGTTTAAAGCTTGCATCTTGAGATTTGTGCGTCTGAAGTTTTCATGTACTGTTGACGCGGGATTTCAAGACGTTTGTCCTTAACAAGACTGCGTAGCCGTCAAAACCCGAGTTGCATAAAATACAGTCGATTCTCCCCCCCCCCCCCCCATCTATAAAAATGATTAGTAACTATAACTGTTGTCCCTCGAATTCTGTTTCCGATTAGTCCACGTCTATTTCGGGCACAACCTAAATTCAATTCCCAGCACACCTTGTATTCTGGTTGGTCAAAAATATGATTTACGAAAGTCGGTCAAATAGTTCTATTAGTTCTATTATTTAATAGGGTTTTTGACCCCATTATCGATACTACAGGTAAACCAACTTGTTCAATACCAAAATTCACAACGGAACCACAGTTTTCGTCCACTTCTTCCAGTCGACTCAGATACCTTATTGCGTGAACTTGTTAACGGTCATTGTTGTGAAGATTTTCTGCCGGAAAGTTGATTTTGAATGAGTTTACTGTACCTAGTCCAGCACCAATACTCGGCACCAGTGCGGAACTTTCAGCAAAATCAAATGGGAAATCACTTCGTCACCCATCTTTGTGCTGACGAAGTGGAACCGTCTGCGTATAAAAGTTGTTTTGAGCACTTGTGCGGCTTCAGAGTGAACGTGTAGCTTATTGACTGTGGATCTCGTTGCGGGAATGTTGCGGGAGATGATTACTTACGAAAGTGCGTTTGGAAAATATGCGGCATGTAATATTTTGATTTGTTTCGCTGTGAGGTGCCGAGAATTGACGCAGGTGCCCAAGTAGTTCGAAACCCTACGTTTACCTACCTGAACCTGATCATAATGTATATGCTATCACAGTGCAACGAAGAAATCCATTTCAGTGGTTGTGAAATACCATGTTTCGTATACAGAGAATCCACGCACACATTTGCTTCCATTCTCCCTAGACGAAAACAACTTGTTGTTTACACACTTAATTCAGATTGCCGGGATATCAGCATTTTTCTATTCTTTTGCCGAGATTTGCACAGCCGAGTAATCAGCAAACAACAATTTTGCTGAGATCCTAGCAATTTTGACAGTTCATTGCTGAGCTTCGGCAATCGTTTTGCTGAGAGTCAGCTAACAAATGTCACTTTTTGCTGCGATATCAGCTGATAGTTTTACTGAGCAGACGGCTGTGCGCGTTTTTGCCGAGCCCGCAAATCTGTTTTGAGTGTGTACATTTTACCGACGTCAAAAACGTGATTTATTTAAACATTTGACCAGCTTTTGCTGCATTTTGCAGCATTGAAATCCGACTTTGAAATACCACGGAGCTTTTGTGGGTTGTGAATTGAATGTTGGTTTAACCTGGTTTAGCAAGTGAATCAGGCCAAGTGAAAATGGAACGGTGATGAAGAACAATTCGGCTAGCTGCTACTTGGTGCGGTTGCCTTCGTCGTATGCAAAAATTTTCAACTTGTAAGTGGAGTGAAATTGAAACGTGAAATTTCGCGTAATTGTTCGATTTCCAGTGCTGTAGGGGCTAGCAATTGATATTCTACATCCTTTTGCTTCCATTTGATGATCCATTGGTAAAGGTGAGCTGGAATATCTGTAATTATTGGCTATTTCCCGTCTGATATGACAGGAATTAGCGAATTTGATTAGGCAGATTTCTTCCCTATTTGGCAATATTTAGTCATACTTCAGTGAAGGTTACAAGAAATAAGTTGTTTCGTGGTGGCTTGTCAGTCTTGACAAAAATACAACACTATTTATTTTATTTTGTCCGACATTTCGTTCCGTTTGGGACCTTCTTCAGGGACTCAATAGTTACAGTGTTTTTATCCAGTGTGGTGCGATAGAACCTGTCGTTTGGTTCGAATTTTCCCGCACAATCGCAGCCCCTAGCCAAGATCACAGGTTTGACGGTATTAAAGTGAAGGACGTAAATATTAATTCTTGTAATGAAAATATCAACTTTAACACTTCAATGCGTCTCCAAGGATTCATTGCTAACCTGCTGCTACAGATGGAGTTGGAGTATAGCTGATTTATCAGAGCTGCTCCATAGGAGGGACCTGCAAGGGCTTAGTAGTTTCTATACCCAGAAGACAGTTCCAGTCGGTTGAGTCTGGGAAGGTTATGAGAGTCGTTGTGAATCATAATGAAATCATTTGTGTTTAGTGACGAATCCTAGAATCTTTTTGTGTCGGCAGACTGTGAATTGTTGTCTGGGCTTTCCACTATTCGCTTAATTTGAACAATAAATTCAAATATGTAACAATTAATAATATCTCGTGTATTCCATTTCCTCATTCATAGTTCTCGACATTCGATTTACTTGTGATTTAATTTTCACTTTCACTTTCGAAGACTGGCGCTCGAGCCTAGCTATTTAGCACTGTAGTTGGAGGAAATGCCAATGCAGAACCCGAAGCTTCCGGGAAGGTAAGCCCAGCTCCCTGGGTTAGTGGGTTGGTGTCAGGTCCTGCGAGCCAGCCGTAAATAAGACTAGCACCGGAAAATCAACAAGAGAATTTTCACTTTCATTATTTTTATATGTGATAGTTTTGTGAGTAAACCCTAATATGTTTCGAATGCCTAATGCTTAATAATGTTTTCATGCAATATCAATTTAATATAACTAAGAAACTAATAGTGTGAAAGTGCAGCATTTAACAGTGCTTGCTTGTAGATTCGAAGCTAACGGGTGATCAAGACTAAAGACGCATATTTGACGAAATCGACAAAAATTTACTACTTTGACTTTGACTAAGGTAGCCTATTTATGCCAAATTAGATATTTTTACATTTTTCGACTGAGAGTATGAAATGTTTTCTATAGTTTGAACCTGTTTGGACCGATGCTGATAATGCTAGGGATGTGGACGAAAGACAACTTTCAAAGATAAGAAACAGTACTAATGAGAATCAACTAAAATGGACATAAACGAACACATCGAATATCTAACAGATCATACACTGAAAACAAGGACAGGGTAATTTTGACCACATCGAGGGTTAAATTAAAACAACTTTACTACTTGATTTTGGTAGACCATATTTTTTGCTTGAAACTACCATGTGCAGGGTTCAATTTACTATGTCGCTTCATATTTACAATTCATTGTGCTTTTGAACCTCATAACATTGTTAATTTTACTATGTGCATGATAAACAGCATGGTAGGTTTGACCATTGTAATATAGTATCAATAACTATGCGCATGGTTCAACGGTGATGTCATCTATTTTGTTTACGTTGAAAAAAAAAACACAAGAAAATAAATTTATTTGAATGTTGTGCTTTTATTAAGAACTAACAAATCTAAACACTTTAGGTTAATCAATATTCTCCGCAGGCGGTCGAAGCAGAATATTTATCGCAATTATGAAAATGGGCAATTTGCAAATTTTTTTATAAGATTTTGCGGAAGAACTCGGCAGTAGAGTAGTGGTCGGACGGATATGGCAGTTCTGCAGGAAATATACATGGGATTGGACCATGAGGTTCGGGATTTTAAGCTCTTGTGACAGATGTAGTGCCGGCCTAGGTGCCTGCGGAAGAAGCTTGTGAGCTCTCTAATGTGAAAAGAGACGATTGGCAAAGTGCCGGCATCAGACATTCCCCGCCAGCGTGAGCTCATGCTTGGTTCTAAAGTCCTCTCTGAAACTGCCACAGGTGACTTGCCTCTGGATCAGCTTCGTGCATCTGGTTTGGTGGTTTCGGAGATGTGACCTAAAATTGACCAGCGAACGATATCTTGTAGTTCTATATTTGGCTCTATCTTCGGATCGGGTGCCAATCTAAATGCCAAATCCGTTAACAACTGGGGGTGGACGTTTTGGTGCTCCGGTACATTCGGTTATGGTGGTTGAAATCTGAAAACGGTTTAAAGAATTTCGTATTATATGGGTAACCCGGATCCAAAAGTTGTTTGTTGTTGTTGAAGTCGGTTACATGAGGGTATTGGATCAGGTATCAGGTATCAGAAGGCCGGCTCCAGAGGCACGTTATCCTCCATTTGGGACATTTGTGCCATCGCCAAAATAACAGCCTATTTCATCATCTACCTGAGGGAAAAGGAAGGAATAAGGATTTGGATGGGGATAGGGACAGGTAGGGAAATAGGAAAAATACCCTGGAAGAGGGTACTAACGCACAAGCGTACCACAATGGGTTCAAACAGCGCCCTGAAAAGGGCACTGTAATAACGCATAAAGCGAAAGAGAGCCTATAGCTCTTTACCACAGCGGGTTAAGAACAACAGAATATCCTGAAGATTCAGGTTTCTGAAGTCAGTTTCACTTAATAAGTGTTTACCGAATACTCGGAAACGCAGTTGCGCGAAAACTGGACAGTTACATATCAAATGATACGAAGTTCCATAATCGGATTCACAGCTATCACAGGCAAATGAATCAGCTTGCTGAATATTCGCCATGTGATAGCTGAGTCGGCAGTGGCCAGTCAATGCTTTGACCAGCATGCTGCAATTCTGCTTAGACAGATTAGTTAGATACTTCGCCACCCGTAGAGATGGCTCAGCACTATACAATTTGGTTTGACGACATGACTCCAAACTATTCCAGTATTGTTTGTGCTGAGTGGCAGCCCAGATGTCAATCTGAAGCTTTACCCAACACTTGGATACCGGAATAGCTGGCTCAGGGCCAATGAAGTCATGTGATGCTCCAGTGCGAGCTAACTCATCAGCCAATTCATTTCCAGCGATGGAAGAATGGCCAGGTACCCATACAAGGTGAACAGCGTTTGCTGAATTCAGCTCCTCGATTTGAGTTCGACAAGCGATAACTATCTTCGACCTGGAGTTGGCCGAAGCAAGTGCTTTAATAGCAGCTTGGCTATCTGAACAGAAGTATATTACTTTGCCCATTACGTGCTGCTGAAGTGCTGATTGCACTCCACACATAAGAGCAAAGATTTCGGCCTGAAAAACGGTGCAGTGTCTACCAAGTGAATAAGACTGATACAGCCTTAGCTCACGAGAATAAACACCAGCACCTGCTCGACCTTCGAGAAGGGAGCCATCAGTGTAACATACGATGCCGTCTGAAATACTTCTTTCCAGATAACCAGATGTCCACTCTTCCCGGGAAGGGAATTTCGTGGAAAATGTCCTATATGGAAAATTACAAGCAATTGTAAGATCACTTGGAGCAAGGACAATTTTGTCCCAATTCACTAAAAGTGGAAACAACGAGGTGTGTGTTGATGTGCGGTTCACAGGAGTTTCCTCTAGTAGACCGAGTACCCGTAACCGGTAAGTGCAAGAAAGGGCTTCTTGTTTGAGATGAATGTGTAGTGGGGCAACGTCAAAGAGAACTTCGAGCGCTGCCGTAGGAGTTGAAGAGAACGCCCCAGACATCGCCATTAAGCACATCCTTTGGAGATGGCCTAATTTTGATTGGACCGTTCTCACTTCACCCTTTTGCCACCACACAAGACATCCATAAGCCAATATTGGCCGAACCACAGTTGTGAAGATCCATTTGATATACTTGGGTTTTAGACCCCAAGTTGTACCAAAAGTACGCCGGCATTGCCCAAAGGCCATACAAGCTTTCTTGATTCTGAACTCAATGTGAGGTGTCCAGGAAAGCTTGGAGTCAAGAATGACTCCAACGTACTTTACCTGTTCAGTCACATCGATTTCAGAATCAAAGAGACGCAAAGGTCGAACGCCATTACGGTTTCGCCTTTCCGTGAAAAGAACAATAGATGTTTTACTCGGATTAACCGAAAGGCCATTTTGGCGACACCAACCCTCAACTACCTGAAGGGCGTTTTGCATCAGGTCGAAAAGGGTGCTGATGCACATACCAACTAACAATGTTAGGTAGTCGTCGGCAAAACCATAAGTAGGAAAACCGCTATTATTGAGTTGCCTCAATAGCGTATCTGCTACGAGATTCCACAAAAGCGGTGATAAGACTCCCCCTTGGGGGCATCCACAAACACTCAATTTCCTAATCCCTGCTAGACGCAATGTCGAGAAGAGATATCGATTTTTGAGCATTTGGTGAATCCAATTGGAAATCATTGGAGATATACCATGACTCCGTGCGGCTTCCAATATGGCATCGAAAGGCACGTTGTCAAAGGCACCCTCGATATCTAAGAAAACACCCAAACAAGATTGCTTTTGAGCGAATGCTTTCTCGATATCGTAAACAACCTTGTGTAAAAGAGTCACAGTGGACTTACCAGATTGGTAGGCATGTTGGTTCACATGAAGAGGCACGTTGGCCAGATGAACATCACGGATGTGATGATCCACAATGCGTTCTAAGCATTTCAGAAGAAAAGAGGTCAAACTGATAGGTCTGAAACTCTTTGCTTCTTCATACGACGCACGACCCACTTTCGGAATAAACTTTACAGTAATATCCCTCCAGGATTTGGGAATATACCCTGTAGCAAAACTGCAAACAAGTAGTTTTTTCAAAACATGTTTGAAATAATCAAATCCCTTCTGAAGCAAAATAGGATAAATCCCATCTGCCCCAGGAGATTTGAAAGGAGCAAAGCTATTAAGAGCCCACTCAATCGATTCTATAGTTACAATACTCCGAGCCGAAGCTAAAGAATCATAACTACAAGAAAAGACATCAGGATCATCCGAAGATGTAATATCTACACATCCAGGGAAGTGTGTGCTGAATAAGCATTCCAGAACTTCCTCATCAGAGGAAGTCAGATCGCCATTTGGCAAACGAAGTTCGTTCACCCGGAAATCCTTAGATTTCGCAAGGATTTTGTTTAACCGACTGACTTCACTCAAGCTGGAAACATTTGTACAAAGGTTTTTCCAGCCGGATCGTTCAGCAGACCGGAGAGCTTTCCTGTAGGCCATGCGAGCCGACCTGAAAGCCTCCGAACCAGCCGAACGTCGTCTGTTCCAACTCTTTCTACATTGTTTCCTGAGTTTCGCCAGATCAGAGTTCCACCAAGGGGTTCCTCTTGTGATCTTCACAGACCGTAGAGGGCATGCTTCTTCAAAAGCTTCCATGATGAAGGTCGTTGTAGTATCAACGGCATCATCTAAATCACTTGGAGTGTCAATGGATGGTGAATATCCATGAAATTTGGCTGCAACCAAATCAGTATAAAGATCCCAGTTTGTTGACCGAGGATTCCTGAAACGCAATGTTTGCGAAGTAACATTTAAATGTTCAAAAAAGATGTAGCGATGGTCAGATAAAGATTCTTCATCTGACACATGCCAGTTGGTCAGCTCGTGACTAATTCTGCTAGAGCAAAGCGTTATATCTAACACTTCTTCTCTAGCAGATACCATGAAGGTTGGGCGGTTGCCTATGTTAAGTAATGCAAGATCTGTACTACTTAAGTACTCCATCAAACTGGAGCCTCTCAAGTTAATGTCTGAGCTGCCCCAGATGATATGGTGAGCATTAGCATCACTGCCAACAATTAGCGGAAGGCCTTTTGAAGTGCAGTATGCGATGACTTGTTTGAAAGCATCCGTAGGGGATGGTTCATCATGCGGTAAATACACAGAACAATAGACGTATTTCCTGTTGAGGTTTCCAACAGATACATCAATTGTGATAGCACATACATCTCTGGTGGTTAGTTCAGAGATGAGTGTAGCAACTATTGCGTTGTTGACAAGCACACAGGCTCGAGGCATGACACGCGAGTTTGCCATTTCATGTTTACTGAAAGTGGCAAACACCGGGTTCACAAGGTTTCCTAGATAGAAATTTCCCTTACGAAAGTAAGGTTCTTGGACCAAGGCCACTTGGGCTGTACCATTTTGCATAAGTCTGCAAAGATTGATCGTTGCTGTTCTTTTATGCTGAAGATTGATCTGAGCTATCTTAACCGTAGCCACTACCCAAACTAGGTAAGATTAAACTCTTCACAACAACAGCACAACAAAGAACAGCAACAATAAAACCAAATCGGAATCGATTGGAAAACGCCAAAGGCGAGGATACACAGAATACACTGTGTAAATCGCATAATGCGAAACCATATAGGTGAAAATTTAAACTAATTAACAACATCTTCATAATCCCGCCCTTATTTAGCCTCAAGTGAGACTAAAGAAGGGCAGCTGATTGTCTCGGAGAAACACAAGGTCCACTGCACCATTGCTCCGGTTAGCGCAGTAAGGGCTACATACTGTGGAGGGCGCCCTGGTACTCCACAGGCTCCGTTTGCGGTTAGGTTTTTATTAGACCCCCCTAGCCATTCATTCCTAGGCACGGTAAGCATAAAGCCGCATCACACCATGAATTAGGGGTCACCTGTTGGTGGATTCTTACCACCGGAACAGGCGGTCCGTAGTGTTATTCTTAGCCAATTGAGACAATCGCTACCGACACTACACAGCTATCTAGGCTGATCGAGAAAAAGAAGTTAATATTGATGATCAACTTCATACGGACTCGAACAGCCGTTAAACGTGAGCTCATGCTTGGTTCTAAAGTCCTCTCTGAAACTGCCACAGGTGACTTGCCTCTGGATCAGCTTCGTGCATCTGGTTTGGTGGTTTCGGAGATGTGACCTAAAATTGACCAGCGAACGATATCTTGTAGTTCTATATTTGGCTCTATCTTCGGATCGGGTGCCAATCTAAATGCCAAATCCGTTAACAACTGGGGGTGGACGTTTTGGTGCTCCGGTACATTCGGTTATGGTGGTTGAAATCTGAAAACGGTTTAAAGAATTTCGTATTATATGGGTAACCCGGATCCAAAAGTTGTTTGTTGTTGTTGAAGTCGGTTACATGAGGGTATTGGATACTTGCAGTCGTACCTGCATCTGCCTCCGGAGATTGTTCCATCGACGCTGAATAGTGTCGCCCGTTTAGAGCCACAGCGCGCCCGCGCTAGCGCCGGAACCCGTTCCGCCGATGGACCGTATAGGGAGGCAAAGACCGACTGGCTACCGCCGCACGTCGCACCGAGCAGCCCGGAGGTCCGGGCCAGATGGGAGAAGTTGTCGCCGGAGATGTGGAATTCGACCGAGGACAGAGGCCACAGTAAGGCACGGATCAATTCCATCTGTGTAATAAGAAGTATGATCTAAGAGAAGGCGGAACACCCGGATGGTTCTCATGTGGGTTTGCTCTCGGGTTTGCTGCACTGTATATGGTACAATACAAGTATAACATTTGGATTTGATGATAAACTTACCAAGCGTTGTATTTCCATAATTCACTCCAGAAACATTGTCTATTCCAAAAAAAAATAATGAGACTTGATAAAAAATCTAGATAAAAACAAGTCAAACCGTGATGTTTTGAGAATGCTTTATAATGATTTCTACTAAATTATGTAGTTGAAAATACCATGCGCCATGTCATTAAACCATGGTAATAGTAACCAAATGTTTATCAGTGTAGTAATCTCTACTCTAATTTGGTATACGTTACACAACTTGAGGATAGTTTTTACTATAATGGACATGGTAAAAATAAACACGTGTACATCGTTGCATATACTATACATTTTTTCCAGCGCATGGTAAAATTTATTGAGACATGTGGTTACGGTAACTCAAATCGTGTTTATGTCAACTGTATTTCGGCATAGTAAAACATAGTAAACAAATAAACGCATCCTAGTGGTTCAAATTACTATAATATTTTTTTCAGTGTATACGACCGAATAAAGTTCGCCGTAACACGAAGTTAACTATCTACAAAACGCTGATTAGACCGGTCGTCCTCTATGGGCACGAAACATGGACCCTACGTGCAGGTAACCAACGCGCGCTTGGAGTTTTCGAACGGAAAGTGTTGCGTGCCACCAACCATCGTCCATACCGCGAAAATCGGGAGGCTACGGTGGGTGGGTCACGTCATCAGAATGTCGGATAGCAACCCGACTAAAATGGTTCTCGAGAGTCATCCGACCGGTACAAGATGACGTGGAGCGTAGCGAGCTAGGTGGGTCGACCAAGTGGAGGACGATCTGCGGACCCTACGCAGAGTGCGGAAGTGGAGACAAGCAGCCACGGACCGAGTGGAATGGAGACGGCTACTACAGGGGATAGACAAAATGATCGGGACAGGCGAAATTGGCACTTTCCAAAAAATGTTCAACTAGCTGTAACTTTTAGAAAAGTGCATCAAATATTCTCAATTTTCTACTGTAAGTTCTTCAACTAGTTGTGTATCAGTGGACAAAATTTGGTAAAGATCGGACAATTCTTCACAAAGTTGAAAAGATTTTTGAAAAAGATAAAATTACTCGATAGCCAACTTTGAGCTGTTATATCTTCGGATTCAATGAACCGATTGCAATGAAATTTTGACAATTCATGACTTTTATAATAAACTCAGGAAAACATTTGACTTGGAAAACTTGAATTTTTTAACAAGCGAAAAAGTTATAGCGATTTTATTTTTCTCACGATTTTTTAGAAAATTGGTCATTTTTAATAAGCATCCTCTTACTTTTTCAACTTATTGGCGGCTATGTTGTTACTTTCCTTCAAAACGCATTTATATATAAGTCAATTAGAGGTAAACTAAATGAACTATAATTTGCATCTTGAATTTTGAAACGATGTTGATGTTTTGGATAGTTTGGTGTTTTATTAGAAAATAATCTAATCGTTATAATTTTCTTCCGTGTTAAGAATATTAAGTTAATGCAATGGTTTTTCATAGCTCATTATATAAGTCATTAATGGTCAAAATTTCATTGCATTCGGTTCATTGAATCCGGAGATATAACAGCTCAAAGTTGGCTATCGGATAGTTTTACCTTTATCATATATCTTTATATCTTCGTGAAGAATTGTCCGATCTTTTCCAAATTTTGTCCACTGATACACAACTAGTTGAAGAACTTACAGTAAAAATATGAGAATATTTGATGCACTTTTCGAAAAATAACAGCTAATTGAACATTTTTTGAAAAGTGAAAATTTTGCCTGTCCCGATCATTTTGTCTATCCCCTGTATGTACAGCAGAGGCCACCCAGGCCTTAGCTTGATCGGTAAGGTAAGTATTCCTTCCATTCGCAGTTTCTCCACATTTTTTTTCCGGGATTCCTCCTCTTCCAGGAATTTATGCGGGATTTCCAGAGAGTTCTCGATGATTCTCTGAGTTTCTTCTAGGAGTTTTATTTCTTCTGAGATTCCTAAAGAGTTTTTGACTGTGATTTCTTCAAAAGCTGTTGCCAGGAGTCCTACAGCAGGTACTCCCGAGATTCTTCCATAGATGTTTGTGACTTCCAGAAGGTATTTATGGAAATTCCAGCAATTTAACTCGGGATTTCAAGCTATGCAATTTTTTGACGTTCCGTAGCCTTGTTCTTTACGATGGGTAGTGAGATTCAAAATGTGGGTTCGTGTGCGTTTAAAAAATAGTAATGTTCGAGTTGGTGCTGGGTCTCTAAATAGTGTTCAGATTCTGATGGAATGCTAATGAAATTATAAGGCGTTTGGTAGTGTTGCTGATCTTCAGAGAGTTTTGATCTTCAGAGAACTTTGATGGGCTATTGGGTGGTCCTTAGTCAGCAAAAAAGTACCTCCAGGAATTCCTTCAGATTCAGAAGTGTCTTTTGGTATTCTAACATAGTTCTTGCTGAGGTTCGTTCGGGGATTATATCGACGGTTGCTCCAAGAGTGCACAATGGGAAAAATGGGTATAAAACGCGAATAAATTCAATATCTCTGCTCGGAGTGGATGGATTTGAATGAAATTTTGACTGCAAACTGCAAAAAACTCTACAGTTTCGGATAAGGGCACGGATTTCCGCACGATGCTGGAAATCAGTGTATCGGGCCCGTTTTGCCCCACTCTCTCTCTTTTTCACCTTTTTGGAAAAATCCTGAAGTGCAAAATAAATTATTTATTTGATTCGTGTTTGTGTTAAAACTTCCGTAGTATCGAATGGAGCTGGTTTGGCTCACCGCACGGCCTTAAAAATTGAATTATCTTCAAATAACCCTGATATCCCCTATTTCTGTAAAAAATTTCACATTCATCTCCGCCGGAGTGGAATGCAATCGACAAGAGAAGGAGCAATCTTATGTCAAATTTCCGATACAATGGAAGTTTCTACACAAATACGAGTTAAATAAGTAATTTATTTTGCACACCAGTCGGGAATAGATGAGGATTTTCTCAAAAAGGTGTGAAAAAGAGAGCGCGGGGTAAAACGAGCTCATACACTGAATTCCTGCATTGTTCGGTGAATGATACCCTCTTTATCTGAAACTGTAGAGATTTTTGCAGTTTGTGCCAAAAATTCATTCGAATCCATCCACTCCGAGCAGAGATATTGAAATTATTCGCGTTTTATACCTATTTTTCCACTGTGGAGTGCTTCCTCAGACCGATGAAGGTGGTTCCTTATTTTGAGAATTATTGCTTCTGCGATTCCTTCAAGACTTCCTTGTGTGATTTCTCCAAGAAGTTGCTTATTTAGATCCGTCTATGATTCATTGAACAATACCTTGTAGAGTTCCTCATTTTGAGGATTCCGTTTTCTGAGATTCCTCTAGATGGTCTTTCTGGCATTCCTCTTAAAATTCACTCTAAGATTCTTCCAGGAGTTCCTCTTGGAGCTCTTCAGGAGTTCCTTTTGAGATTAACCGGGAGTTTTTGCTGGGATCTCTTCAGGAGTCTATCCAGGACTTCGCTGCTAAAACTCTTCCAAGAGTTTTTCTTCACGGGGCTTCTTCCCAGTGTTGGTAAAAACTCAAATTCTCAAATCTCATGCTTGAGTTGTTTCACGCGCGATTCTTGACTCGCCAAACTCACTGCCGAAAAAATCATGCATGAGTTGACTCGCGATTTCACTCATTGCGTTATTTCTTGGTGTTCTTATTATTTACAACGAAGTTTTTAGGATTGTATGATAGAACAAAAGCAAACTTATCGTACAACAACATTGGATGTCGTTAAAATTGATTTGGGTTGGTTTCACAAGCGAACGAGATTTCGGCGCTTGACTCGCGAGAGCGAGATTTTGCATGAAAATCTCGCGCGTGAGAAAATGATTCAGAATCGCGCGCGAGTTTACTCACGCAGGAGCGGTTCATGAGTGAGCTTTGAGTGTGATTTTATTAACACTCCTTCCTTTGTTTCTTCTGGGAGTTCCTTCCAGGACCCCTCTAGGAATTTGGTCCCGGATTGCTCTAGAAGCTCTTTTCGGGATCTCGCCAGGGATTCCTTCTAGTTTCGTTCAGGATTTTTTCAATTTGCAGAATCCTTTCAAGAATGTCATCCAGGATTCCTTCAGGAATACTTTCCCGGAGTCTTTCAGGAATTTCTTCCGAGTTTTATTTCAGGAACTCCTGGGATTCCCCAATTAACTCCTTCCCGGGGCCCTCCAGGAGTTCCTTCTAGAATTCCTTTTGATGACTATTCTGAAACTGCCTCAGATGGTCGTAATGAGAATCCTCCAGGAGCTTATTACGGAATTCCTCCAGGAGTTTCATATGGAATACTTTCATAAGTTCTTTATACCTACAGGACTTCCATGAGGAATTACTCCAATAATTTCGTAAGGAAGCAGATTTGTAAGTTGTTACTTGATGTTTCCTTCAGAAATTTATCCTGGGATAACATTTCTCGCAAAACGTTCTTAAAGGGGTTGTTGGCAATTGTAGATTTATTACCATATCTAAAATGGCGGCCACGTAATTTGATGGTTTGAGCTCTAATACCATGCAATATGGGTATCTATTAAGAGTTTTTTTTTTCAGGAAATCCTAGATTTTTTTTGTATTCGTACGGGATCTTCTTGTGTTTTTGAGGGATTTTTTCAATAATTGCTTCGAGACATCTTCTATGGTTCTTGCAGGACTTCCTGCTCAGTTTCTAGCCGGCATTCCTGTCATGATCCCTCTAAGGATTCCATCAAATATTCTTTGCGGGATTTCTTCAGGAATAACTTCAGAAAATTTCTGCAAGAATTGCTTTAGAAAATCTTGAAAGGATTTTTCCAGAAATTCTAGCCAGTATTCTTTCATGTATGTACCTTTACTTCCAAAGAGTTCTGTCGGAATATATTCAGAGAATCATAGAGGAATTCGTTCAGGCATACGTTCTGGGATCCTTGCTAGCTTCTCGAGTTTTTCAGGCATTCTTCTCGGGATTTATACAGTAATTCCTCCCGGGATTTCTTCTGTGATTAATTCAGGTATTCCTACCAAGGTTTCAGCTGAGTTTTCTCTCAGGATTCTACCAGATATGCCTCTCAAAATTGCTTCAGGAAATCCTCCCGGGATTTTTTTGGAAAATCTTGAAAGGTTTCTTTCAAATGTTCTAGTCAGCATTCCTTTAGGGATTACTGCTGGAGTTCCTTCAGAGATCTTTTCCAGGATTTCGTAAAGGATTCCTTTAGGGGTTCCTGCCAGGATTTCTCCAGAGATTCCAACTTGTATTCTTTCAAAGAATCCTGTGAATCTTGAGAATCTTTTAGGTATTCGTGGCAGGATTTCAACGGGGGTTCCTTCAAAGATTCTTCCCGTTTTTTGACATTCCTCCTGGGATTTCTTCAATTATTCTTTTAGGGAATCCTGCTGAGCTTCCAGCCGGGATTGCTTCCGTGATTTCTTTAAGGATCCTATCAGGGATTCTGTACGGGATTTCATTTATGACGTTCAGGGATTCCTTCCTAGCGTGAATTACAATAGCCATGATGTCATTTTCTTATTTTTCTTCAGTAGTTATCCTCTCTTATACTAATAATAGATGCATTGTATCTATACTGATCAGAATACAACGATAGTATAAAATTTGTGCTAAAATAGAGCTTAAAAAAAATCAGATGTCGGGGACCCACATTGAAAGTATTTTTTGGAACTAGGTACACCATAGACTTCCATGTTTTTTTAGTGAAATCATATTTGTTTTATTGGAACTTGACTTTGACTTTGACTTTGACGTGAATTACAATAGCCATGATGTCATTTTCTTATTTTTCTTCAGTAGTTATCCTCTCTTATACTAATAATAGATGCATTGTATCTATACTGATCAGAATACAACGATAGTATAAAATTTGTGCTAAAATAGAGCTTAAAAAAAATCAGATGTCGGGGACCCACATTGAAAGTATTTTTTGGAACTAGGTACACCATAGACTTCCATGTTTTTTTAGTGAAATCATATTTGTTTTATTGGAACTTGACTGTTGATAATATTTGTTCATGCAAACTAATAGTAAGACACTTTAGGCGTTAACGGGTTAAATCTTCTTCTTCTTGGCGTAACGTCCTCACTGGGACAAAGCCTGCTTCTCAGCTTAGTGTTCTATGAGCACTTCCACAGTTATTAACTGAGAGCTTCCTCTGCCAATGACCATTTTGCATGTGTATATCGTGTGGCAGGCACGAAGATACTCTATGCCCAAGGAAGTCAAGGAAATTTCCTTTACGAAAAGATCCTGGACCGACCGGGAATCGAACCCGTCACCGGGTTAAATAAAGGTTTCTTATTTGAGATACGTTGTCATTATTATATAGCTCACCGATAAAGCATAGTATGAACTTGGTAGTATGGGTTGAGAACGGCTTCTTTTGAATTGATGTCGTTTTAAAAATAGTCGTAAAATTTAACAAATGGTGAGAACATGAAGAAAGTTTGTAAGGTACTGAATGAAATATTCAGTTACTTTATCAGAAATCACGCAAAAAAATCCGTTCGTTTGAAATACGAACAATAAAAAAAAAGTTTGCAAATTGGCCAACTAGTTTTTAAAATATCGTGATCACCATAACGGCTTTAAAAAAAAAACGCAATTTCGAGATAAAGATAAATGTTTGCGCTTTCCCTTATCCTTATGGAGGGTGTGTGCTACAATGGGCTGTTGCTTTGGTTCTAGTGCTCCAATATTTATGAAATTTGGAATGTGTGTTGTCTAGCTAGTATACTTTCAGATTATGCCATAAAAAGGTTCGATTTTTTAATCCTCACAAGGTATGTAAACCTCTAAGTTATCATGACTGAAAATATTAGGCTCCCGTCGAACAAATAAAATATGCGTCATGACAATTAGGAATTTGTTAGTAAAAGAATGCAAAATTCTTATAGTAGATGTATTCCATCCAATAGATATTACAAAGCTGTGCAGGGCAATTCGTCTTTTTGCTGTGGGGAAAATTTAGGTACATTCAATATGTAATAAATCAATAAGCATTTTCATCCATAAAAAATATCCTTCGAACCGGATTTGAACCAGTGACCTATGGATAACTGCTCGAAATTACCACCCATTATTGGTAGTTGATCTTGGCTTCTACAGTCCACCGCTCTACCAACTGAGCTATCGAAGGTTGGTGATCGTTTGTTGACTGCAAAAGAAAAAAACAACATCGGGTTGAACAGGCCTTCAAGCGAAAATTCAAAGTGCAATGAAAAAAAACATCAACACAAATGCATAGGACAGCGCAATGGATCGCATAACTGAGCACAGCTTTAGGCTACCAGTCTATTTCGAGTTCCACCTTCATCACCTTTCACTTTTCAGTCTCCCTCCAAAGCCAACAGATTTATGAACCACTCCAAACAAGCTGTACAAACTGATTACACATGTGCGCCACAAGCTGGTGATAACATCAACATCGCCTCGCAACAAGCCTTCGATAGCTCAGTTGGTAGAGCGGTGGACTGTAGAAATGATCAACGCCTTCCTCACAAGAGGAACTCAAATGCGCAGTTATCCATAGGTCACTGGTTCAAATCCGGTTCGAAGGAGCAATATTTTACCAAAACTGATTCCACCAAAACAAACATTCCACTAAATAAATTCTCATGCCATTAATTTCAAAATGTGTATCCCAAGTTTCCCACAATTCCTTCCAAAAACGCCAAAAAATCCCAAAATCACGCCTTCCCAAATGCATTTTCAAATAAAAATACCAATCATCCGACGAAACGGCCAGATCGTGAGTCAACAACAATCTGTTGTGGGACTAGGAGAGGAAGCCTTCTTGAATTACACTTTCCCACGTTCTGAGCCCGACGCGCGCGCGGAGCGAACCCTTTCGACTTCTCGTCAGCGATGCGTTGTCGGGTTGACTTCCCCCACGTTGTAGCGTAGGTGCTCTCCTCAATGGCACCGTAATCCGTCGGACGTGCGTACAGCACACCGCACCACACATTTGTTTGAATTCGAAGAAAATTGAAATCCTCCGAAAAGGAAACATTGATAAACAAACCATAATTACATTACGCGAGGATGGTCCCTTGACATGGCTTTTTTATTTGGGTTTTTATCATCGCTCAGTATTATGCGATTGCTAATGGATGGAAGGAGCAACCCGAGCGGTTAAAAATGATTAAATAAGGAAATCTATTCATTGTTATTAACATACCTGGTTATATGGAGATTGTTTTTTTAAACGATTATACTTTGTATAACTTTATACACGTTCAAAACGACGGATGATTTTTTAACCAGCATTTGTTCGAATTCCTCCAGGGATTCATCCACTAGTTTATTAAGAAAAATCCTCAAAAAAAACCTTTACATATTCCTCGAGGAGTTTCTCCAGGAAACCTTTTTGCCTATTCGTCCAAAAATTCCTTGAAAAATTCTTCCAGGAATTTCTCTAGTTATTCCTCCAAGATTTCATCAATGAATTCCTCAAAAAAAAAAAATCATCAGGTTTTTTTTCAGAAATACCTCCCGGAATGCAAACAGGGATTCCTCAAGGAATTCTTCAGGTAGTCCTCCAGAAAATTCGTCCAGGAAGCCTAAATTATTTCTCCAAAAACACTTCGGGCATTTCTCCACGAAATCTTTCATTAATTTCCATCCATTCCATGGATTTCTACAGGATTTTTTTTCAGGATTTTTTTCTGGATTTTTTTTAGAAATTTCTCCATGTATTACTATAGGATTTTTTTCTTGAATTTCTTCAGGAATTTCTCAAGAAATTTCTCCTGGAATAGGTCCAGGAATTTCTCTAGTTATTCCTTCAGAAAAACCTCCAAAAATTTCTCCACGGATTTCTCCAGAAAAAAATTCTCCTGGAACTCATCCAGGAACTCTTCTGGGAATTCCTCGAGAAATTTCTCCAAGGATTCCTCCATGGATTTCGCCAGGAATTTCTCCAGAAGTATCTTCAGGAACTCCTGCAGGGATTCATCAATGAATTTCTTCAGATATTCCTCAAAAATCACTCCAGTAATTCTTTCAGAAATTCCTCGAGGAGTTCCTTCAATCATTTCCAGGCTTGGAAAGCGTCAATTTCAACACGATTCGTCACGTGATTTTTACAGAAATGCCTCTCTCAATGTCATTGAATCGGGAGACGATGACCAAAAGAGTCTAACAATATTCGCTCATTTGTTGGTCATGACGGAGCGTGACAAGGTTGTTAACATGGCAATTACCAGCACATAGATGGATTTTGTTATTGTTCAAATCCTTCAAATCATAAATACATGCCTCCTCTATCTATCAAATACAACGACTACCCTAAATTTGCTTGGGCCACGGGAAAATTTTAATTTCAAAACAATATGGAAGTTTTCGTCATGACGCTTGATTATTGCGAAATGACATGACGAAGAGCGCGAGTGCTCGTTTCATTTTGTGACGATGAAAAGGCCTACTTGTTCATCGTCATGGGATGGTCACGACCAATAACAGGACTGATTCATTTCTCCAAAAAGCCGCAAATATGTTTCCAGATATTTCTCAAATAATTTCTCCAGGAATTCCTCCAGAAATTCGTGCATATGTTTTTCAGGAATTTCTCCAGAAAAACCTCTAGGCAATTCAAGAGGAATTCTTCTAGGGGTTTCTCCTGAAATTCCTCCAGGAATGCCTCCATGGACTTATCCTGGGGACCCTCCAGCAATTAATTCTTCCAGGAATTTCTCCAGGAACTATTTCATGAAATCCTCCACGGATTCCTTCTGTTATCCCTCCAGGGGTTCAGCCTGTTATTCCTACACGGATTCTTTCCGAAATTACTCCAGGGATTACATCAGGGATTTCTCCAGGAATTTCATAGAGCTTTCTCCAACATTTCTTCCAAGGATTTTTTTATGGATACCTCCAGGGATTCCTCCTGGAGTTTCTCCACGAATTCTACAAGGAATTCCTCCACGGAATTCCTGCAAGAATTTTTCTCAAAATTCCTCCACGGATTCCTCCAGAGATTTCTCCATGAATTTTTGCAGGGATTCTTTCTCTTCAGGAGTTCTTCTAGAAACTCCTCCAAATGTCCATCCAGAAATTTCCTCAAGGATTCCTGCAAAAAATCCTCCAGGCATTCTTCCAGAAGTTCCTCCAGGAATTCATACACGGAAGCAATTCCTTCAGGGGTTCGTCAATGAACTCCTTCTGGAATTCCTCCGGCTCCTAAAATTCCTCCTGAATTTCATCCAGGGTATTCCTTAAATTATTTTCCAGCAATTCCTTTAGTAATTTCTCCTGAAAATTCTACAGATATTTCCGTAGACTCCTCCAGCAGTTTTTGAGAGCTTCCTTCAAGAATTATTTTAAGTACTCCTTTAGTAATGCCTCCAAGGATTCCTCCAGAAGGTACTCCTGAAATTCCTCCAGGGATTTCACTTTCACGAAGTGATAGAGTGATTCTCAAATGATCCACGGAATGCTATTTCGATGCACGAATTACACAAATGCTATATAAAATTCAATTGTGGTGTATAAGATGCCTGGATGATACAATGATCTCCAAGAATGCATAGAATTTTAAAAAGCTGTGTGATGTTTGTATGGTACATTATATACCTTCATGATCAAGATAGTGCATGCGTGGCAAATAATTGCAATTTGTTATATAGAATTAATGCTAAGCATGAGATTTGGAGATGTTGTAAACATATGTTGCTGCATAAATATCAAATTGCATGCGGCAATAAAGGTACATAATGTCACCGTGGTGTATAGGATCGTTAGATAACACTGAGATCATTTCGATGGTGCATGAAATGCTGATATGGAGCAAGGCATTCAAAAATAGTGCATGACGTCAGTATGATGCATATGAGTTGACATGGTGCATGAAATGCTATTTTGATGGGCGAAAACTCATATAATAATAATGGTGCATCAGATGCCTATATAATATAGTGAACGCCACGATTACGCTTGAAAAGCTTTAGTAGTGCATGAAATTTAACGATGGTGCATGATTTCGCAATTAGACACATATTTGATTCAAAGATGATGCGTGAGATGGTGCACGGAATGCAAAGAAGCTGCATGATGTCAGTATGGTGCATTAACTTCACCATGATTATGTTATACTCAACATGTTTCATATTAAGGTGCACTTGCAATTCGTACAATAGTGCAGGAAACTCAATGTGGCACAGAAATCAACATGGTCCAGATACGTGGAATGCTATTTTGTATGCGAAATGCCAAAATTGTGCATCAAATTCAAATGTGAACTACATCATTAATATTATGGTGCGTAAGATGCCTGTAGATGATATAGTGAATGCCAAAATGGTGCATGGAAAGCTGTAAATAAGGCCATGCTAGTGTGCTGCATTAGTTGCTACCGTTATTCAAAGATTATCAACATGTTGCATGGTTAGGTGCACGAATTGCAAAAATGGTGCATAGCTTGCACAGATCGAAAAAAGAATGTAAAATTGTGTGACATATGATGCACATGATTGGAGCGTGGGATATCACAGAAGTTTACATGACATATCATGTAAATGTCATAAAATATCATGTAAACTTACATTATATGTCATGTAATTCAGCATGACTCTGAGTGTTAACATGACATATAACGCAAATTTACATGATATATCATGTAAACCATAATAACAGTAAGTTTACATGATTAAAATGAAGTTTACATGACGTGTAAATCTCATTATTTTTATCTGTGTGGTGCATATAATATGTATGGAAAAAAAGTATTTCAAGTGATGCTCACAACATAATTGTGCATCAGATGCCTTGATGATATAATAAACGCTAAAATGGTGCTTGGAAAGCTTTGATGGTGCATGAAATTTCATGATGGTGCATTTCAGTATGATACATTAGATTCCTAGTTGATTAAAATACAGTGCATGAGATCAACATAAGGCGTGGATACCTAGATGATTTTGTGGACGCTTTGAAGAAGGTACATGATGTTAGTGTGTTGTATTAGTTGTCACCGTTATTCAGAGATACTCGACATTTTGTATGGCTAGGTGCACGAATTGCAAAAATGTTGCTTGGAATTCGAAGTGACCATGGTTCACGTACCTGGAATACAGTTTTGGAATACGAAATACCAAAATAGTACATGTTATTCAAATATGGTGCTGACATCACTAATTAGTTTAAAGATGGTCCGTGAGATCAGCATGGATGCCTAGATGATTCTGAGAACATCATGGTTGTGCATGGGATTCTAAGAAATTGTATATGTGCATTAGTTGCCACCATGATTCAGTGATTTTCAACATTGCGTGGTTAGATTCAAGGTGCAAGAACTGCAAATATGGTGCATAGAATTTAATGTGGTATGGAAGCCAGCATAGATCAGGTACATGGAATACAATTTGGTGGACAATATGCCAAAATGGAGCCTGAAAAATTCAGGTCTTAATTAAATGCTTAGATGATACATGAGATGTTAAGATGGTGCATGGAACTTGAAGAAGCTGCATGATGTCAGTATACTGCATTTGATGGCAATATAATTCAATTATTCTTAATATGGTGCATGAGATGATATTAACTCTCGAGGAGTCGCATATTTTCACGTTCGCACCATATTTTTTGGTTCGCTATTGCTTTCTTGTGCATGGGACAGATTATCCCTTCCTTCCATTCCTCCGGTAGCTGTTCGGTTTCCCAGATCTTAACTACTAACCGGTGCAAACCCCTCCCCCTCCCCCCGCGTGAAGCTAATTTAAGGCTAATTTAAGGCGTCGAAAGGGGTTTCAGAGACATTTCAAATTAATTATGATGATTTCAAGGGCCTTTCAATGGGATTACGTAGGTTTCAGGTTTCCAGGCATTTCAGGCCAGGTCCGTATCAAGGGGGTTTTAAGAACACCTAAATGAAAATGCATCTCATGCATCGCTTCAAAAGATATTGTGATAGGGTCTTTGAAAATCCTCTGAAACTCCCTCAAATTACTCCGAAATTCTCTAAAACCCCCTTGACCCCATGTAATGCACCCGAGTCCCTCTGAAACCCCCGAAAACTCCTGCGTAACGCCTTCGAAACCCGCCGTAAATTCTCTGAAACTTCTTGAATTGCCTCTGAAATTCCCCTAAAACCTGCTCGGACCGTATATAACGTACCTGATACCCTCCGAAACCCACAAAATCGCCTCCGAAATGCCTTTGAATCCCACCAAAAATGCTTTGAAACTTCCTGAAATGCCTTCAAAATCTCCCTTGAATCCCTCAGACCCCAGTAACACACCTGAGACCCTCCGAAACCCTCTAAAACCTCATTCGGACCCCATGTTATGCACGAGACTCTCGAAAAACCCCGAAAACGTAGGTACCTGTTACACCCAAGGAATTGGCATCTCTATCCCACCAATGCAATGTTTTCGTAGCTAGCATAACAGCGGCTCAAGCGTAAGGCTCAAGCTGACAACCCATCTTTCAACACAGCAGCATAATTTTAATGCGGGGTAAGAAAACAAGAAGACCATAACAATCCCCTGGTTACACCTCCAAAGCCCGAAGAAAATCCTCTGAAACTCTCTGCAATGCTTTCAAAAACCCCCTCCCCCCTCCTCCCTCCATGAGATCTTCTGGTACCCCACTGAAACCCCTTGGGATCCCCTGAAACGTACCTTTGGCCGCCGTTGCAATAGTTACCATCATTATTAAATTTTCTTGTGCACAATATTGGTTCTAATAAGCTTTCTCTCTTTTTATGCAGGGCATAAAAAAGGTATATACATAAAAAGTGCATAAAAATAACATGCATAAAAAAAGGTTTTAGTGTACAAGAAGGGCATCGATTGGTGGGTGCGTATAACAGAAGAATAACACTTATGGATTCAGCGTACAAAATTTTGTCCAGAATTCTGTTTGTTAAGTTAAAAGTAGCATCTTGGTATAAGAACCACTTCAGGTGATCTTTAAGATCTTGGAATGCCATGTTTGAGTGAATCATAAGTAATACTCATTGAGTATAAGAGTGCCCCAGTCAAACCCTAAAACAATTTCTGATTAATCATCACCAACAAGTCGGGTCACCAATATCCGCTTGAATCCCGCACAGCACAGTGCTCATATTTCTCGAAGCGCCAACAACGATGCATGTTATAAAACAAACATCGCACAATGCGCGGGATCTCGAGGAGCAAGCGAACCATCACCGGCAGCCACGTGGCGACGAACCGTACATAACAGGTTTCCTTCTTTTCTAATTGCACTTTTATTTCGGATCTGGATCTGGATTGCTGGGCGGGGGAGTAGCAGCGGATCCTCACTTCTTGGTTTCAATCGATGCGCCTTGCTGGGACGAAATATGACTGATGAGTGACGGTGGACGTGTGCCGTGGCGTACGCTCACCATAAATTGTTATCAAGATTATAATTGTTGTCGGTCTCGGGAAGTGCACTTTTCAGCTCTGCGATGTAGATAACCGCTCGGCTGATGCTACTGGGAGAAGTGCAAATACTCGGTGACTTGTTTTAAACAATTTCGAACACACGCTTATGGGATTATGTGTTCTTGATGTTTCAAATGGAGATCATAATTCGTTACAAAATTTAGAAATGAAATTTAATTTTAACGAGACCTGAGTGTGGAACCAATCCTTACTTACTTCCCCCACCGTATCATCTGCCTAATGAGCTACATGTTATCACCTGAAAGTTATCACCAATTGAATTCATCATTGGATCGACTTGTTTTGATTTGAAACTCAAGGTTGGCCGCAATCAGCTGTGGGAGATACAAGTGAAAGCCTTGATGTGGAAGGTGGTAGTAAATCGAATGAAAATAAGTAACACTGCGTCTTAAAATAGACTCCATGGCTCTGTTCGGCATTATGCAATGCTGTTTCGCATTGGTTTACATTCATTGCACCAGGGTTGGTGGTTTGGTTTCACAGTTGCTGCCGGTGGGGTGTAGATTGGACTTGATGAAGTATAAGTGCTATGGCATGCCGCATTTTAACGGCCGATTGTACATTGACATTCAATAAGATTCCTTCATAACACCGTAGCAAATCTTTCAAAAACATTTAACTATTTACAATTGCTGAAACATAAAACTGATTCAAAGACTTTTAAGTGATTGACTACCACCAACCTTCGATAGCTCAGTTGGTAGAGCGGTGGACTGTAGAGTAAGAGATTGGGTGGACGAATCCGCCTGGGATCATTTCGGGAGCAGTTATCCATAGGTCACTGGTTCAAATCCGGTTCGAAGGATATTTTTTATAGCGTGGGTGAGGCTTATAAAAGCTGTCGTTTTACACCAATTTTATGAACGTTGTCAGTAGCGCTGTTAATTACCTTCATTATAGGTTAGAATAGAAGCAATAACCACAAAAGTATAAAATTGGTGATATAGTACAGTTAGTAGAGGAAGGGAAGGTCGCCTGATTTCGTGGTAGTTCACCATTCACTGTGTATCAGAAGATTCCTTCTTATTTGTTTGAAAATGTTAAAAAATACCTAGCAAAGTTAAATCACTTCGTTTATATTCATTTTAAGTACCGTCAAATAAGGTTACATGCAACACTTTTCGACTTTGAAGCAATATCATTGAAAATCTAAATATTTCAAACATACTGTAAAGCATCGTGTACACTAATTATCACGAGTAGAATACTATTTAGAACTTCATTTACCATAATACGTTGCCACCTCGACAGGAGGTGTGAAATACATGCTTGTTGCAAGTTACCCCATCTGTGGGGTAACTTGCAACACATGACATGAAGCTAAGTTCTCTACCATTAAACTGCACTAACATTCTAGTTCTTGGTCATATTTATTATAAGTTTTTGATGTAATGCATGAAAAATGCTTTGAAAAGATGTACACTAACCAATTGAAATATGATTTTTCATTAAAGGGTTGGTAGTCATTACAAACGAGAGTATATCGTTTCACAGCAGGTTTACGTCTCTCAAATATAATATACTTATGGATCTCATGACTCACTACTAGCTACAAAATGTCAACAATGCTTAATGTATTTTGTTGGAAAGGTAAAGTGAGACATCCTTAGGTAATTTTCAGTATAAAGTGGTGCTATTTCATCTAAAATATGTAACATGATTTATACACCCATTCAACCATTTACAAAGTTTAAAGCCGTCAATTTGGGCATTCTATTGAAATAATTTTCTCCATCTAGGTTCAGCATAGATGTTGATGATTGTTTTAGACCGTTTATAAACTGAGTTAAACTTTCATGAATCAAGATTCAAAATATGGAAGTATTAAACAATGTTTGAAAGTCACGTGCAAAAAAATGGTAAAATTGAGTTGACACATGAAAATGAACACGTCACGTAATTAATAAATACTTCATTTCGATTATTTTTATCCGAAATATCGTGAAATATTTTCAATTATAGAAAGTATTATTAATTTTAACTATTGCAAGTTACCCCATAGTGATTGTCAAATATGATTATGATTTTTTACATCACTTAGTCGATAAGCTTATCAAACTTTAATCGTTCAGCTAAGCTTACTATTAGGTAAAGCACGCTTTCCATATTTGTTTTTGTGGCATTAAATGAGCAAATCGTTTTAACAGTGTAGCTGAACAATAAACAAAGAAACAAAGCTGATTTTTCACTAAAACGATCTTTGCTACACATAATATTGTTAACCGAAATGGCGGAGCATTCTAGCTATCATTATTATGAAAAAAATAGTTGTCAAAAATGTATGTCATCGTGTTGCAAGTTACACCGCTGTTGCAAGTAACCCCATTTGACGGTAATAACTTGCAAGATTTATTCAGAAAAACGAATGTTCAAATTTTTTTTTAATTTTTATATGGGACAACATGGGACACAGTGAATGGAAATCATTGATTTTTGGGGTATCCATTTACCGTGCCCATTTGTTTCAATTAAAAAATAAGTGGAATCGTACTTTCTTGATTAACTTGCTTCGACAATGAAAAGTACATACCTGATAGGTGAATTTAATTGCTTCTTGGTGAAATAATATCGTTACTGTATTTAATCACATAAACGCAGTTTTGTTTTTTTTTGTACTACAAATGCAGTGAACGAGCAAAATATTGCTTCATGTAAACACAATTTAAAGTCAAAATGGTACTGTAATAAGGTTCTAATATAGCTTTTTTGTTTAGCGATAGACAGCTTGCTACTGTGCCGTTGCAAGTATGTGTTTGCACCCACGAGGCGTTTAAAGTGGAGAGAAAAGAGAGGGGGTCCCAGGAGATTTCATGGGGGTACCATGAGATCTCGGCGAAGTTCCAGAGGGCCTCAAGGGCGTTTCAGGGGGTTTCAGGAGCGTTCCAGGAGATACCGGTAAGTATCAGGATATCCAGAGGGTATGAGAGGCGCTTCAGGGGTCTCAGGGTCGTTTTAGGGGATGTTCAGATGCAAGAGCAGAGATGGCAGTTAATACCGAAAATATGCACAGTATAGTTAATTTTTTTTTTAAATCGCTCATTCTTGCACTTGAATAACATGTCATCCCTGGTCTCTGAGGTATTACAGGGGGATATGCACATCAGAAAGATTCCAGGGAGCCTCAGTTCAGTGGGTCTTAGGGGCGTTTTAGGGGGTCCAGCAGGTGTGAGGAGCTTTAAAGGGGGTACTTGGCATGCGTGTAACTGAAGCACACCACATTTGCCCCCCCCCCCTTCTTCAAAGTCGTGCACGCTGCCTGCAGTGCAAGACAGGGACGCACGGCACTGGAGCTAAGGAGCCAAATGTGCTGTATTTACGCGCATAGTATCCGGGGGTCTCAGGGCGTTTAAGGGGTCTCAGCGGATTTCAGGAAAGCTCCAGAGCTCTCAAGAGCGGTTCAGAGATTCTCAGAGGCGTTTCTGGGGGTTTCAGAGTAGTTCCAGGAAGCCTCAGGGGAGTTTCAGAGGGTCTCAAGGCTTTCGGAGGGGTTCCAAAGGGTGTCAAGGGGCTTCGAGCGGGTTCTAGGAGCGTTTCAAGGGAACCCAGAGGTTTCCATGGGAGTTCCAGAGGCTTTCAGAGGTGTTTTAGGGGGCCTCAGGAGCATTCAAGGATTTCTGTAGGGGTCTAATGGGTGTCTGATGGGGTCTCAGGGGGTTTCAGGAGCATTTTGGGAGCCTTAGAGGACTCCGAGTATGCTTCAGGGCGTCTCAAGGGCGCTTCAGGGTTTGTTTAGGGGGTTTCAGTTACAGTCTAGGAGCTCCCTTAATCCCTTTGAAACGTCCTTCCCCTGATAGATTGATAGATGTCTTTATTAAAGAGATTTTCAGCCCGAGTCGACATCTGATGAGTAGAACTCAAAAATACATTTCCTACGCCATTTTCGAAAATCAAGATAATGGCCACGGAATGGTAGTTTGAGCTATGGATACCATGTACGGGTATCTATTGATTAGTAACCCTTCAGTAGATGGAATAATGGAGGATAGTGTAGAGCGTATGGTGAAGGATTAAAGTAGAGGGTACGGTAGAAGGTAGGGTGTAGGATATGGTACAGGTTATGGTAGAGGATGGGGCAAACGGTAGAGTAGTAGGATAGAGGTTTGGGATAGAGGGCGCAGAGAATACGGTTAGGTGGACGGTAAAACGGTAAGGATTAGCTAAGACGAGATTTTCTCGAGCTACCATCAAAAATTCTTTCCGGGATTTCTTCAGACATTCCTCTCGAGAATATTCTTAGGATTCCTCCCGGCATTCTTTCAGATGTTCCTTATGGAATTACTGTAGGGATTGCTTCTGAGATCTCTCCAGGAACACGGATAAAATCCATTCCAGATTCAGCAGTTTGTTGGGAGTTGATTGACTAAAAAGTAAACGCGCAAAAAGTAAACAGTGCCTAGTTCGCGTTTTCGTTGTGCTATCCGCCGTAGTTCCGAGTTTATATACGCAGGGTGAAGCGAAGTGGGAATCGCGCGCTCTAATTTTCGGTAATTCTCTCTATTTTTCCGGTTTATCCTTCGTTCGACGACTTCGGAGACTCAGCAAGTGGTGTGAACTAGTAAACAATCGATATAGATTAGAGGGCATCCTTAGCCTGTTGGATGTAGCAGCCAAAGACAAAAAATAGTAAAACAGCTAAATATGATTACCCGGTGAGTTCGATGATTGTTGTTCTCTTTTATATATGAACATGACATATCTTCACTAACAAGAGGCCAACTAAAAAGTGCTGCTTGCTCATAGAAAAAAAAGGATGATGGGATAGGTCCCAAAATCATAGTAATGGGCTCTGATATCACGTATTTTATTTTCTTATGTTTTTGGCTTGCATCGTTTTATTAATCTAATTAAAATCATTTGGGACCGACGACGACAGAATCATAAAAGTGACCATAATTTTATGAATTTGATTGAGATGCATTGAGATCCGACGACGACGGAATCATAAAAGTGTTTTTTGGTTCCATGAATTCTATGCATGGCTCCATCTCACTCAACCATGATTTAATGAATCTGGTGGTAAAGCATCAGGATCTGCATCCAGGTTTATGAAAATTATTCTTGGCTTCATGAATGCTTCTCATGATCCCAGCTTTTTTAACCATGGCTTCGTGATTATATTTTCCATTTTTGGTCGTCGAAAGCCAAAACAATAACGGGTGCATAGCGTTATGGTGAAATCAATCATAAAATTTAATCATGGTGTACATTTATAACATAAAATCATAAAAATATCGGAAAACTATGAGTCATATATGGTCTTGGGAATGGATTTTTTTCCGTGAATTGCTTTAAAAAATCCTTAAAAGTTTAGTAATTCTATTCGGCATTCCTTCAGGGATTGAACTCCTTCAAATTGATTGATTGATTCGTCTCTCCTCTCCTTCAAAGATTATTTCCGGAATTTCTGCTGTTATTCCATTAGGGATACCTACCAAAAAGGAATATGAAAGAATATACAGAAGATGGACAAAATGATCGGGAGAGGCAAATTTTTTCCATCTCAAAAAAATTTGAAAAAGCTGTAACTTTTCGAAAAGTGCATCAAATATTCTAAAATTTTCACTGTAAGTTGATAAACTAGTTGTGTATCAGTGGACAAAATTTGGAAAAGATGCACGAAGTTATAGAGGTTCTGGAAAAAGGTATAATTATCCGATAGCCAAATTTGAGCTGTTATATCTCCGGATTCAATAAACCGAGTGCAATGAAATTATATCCATTTATTCTTGCAGTGGTCCCTTCAAAGATTCATCTCTTTTTTCACATTCCTCAAGGGATTTTTTCAATTATTCTTCCAGGGAGTCCTGCCAAGCTTCCAGTCGCAATTTGTTCCGTGCTTTCTTTTGTGTCTTTCAAAGATTTCTACAGGAGAATTTCCTCCAGTGTGAATTATAGTTAATGATAGTGGGGGTATAAGAAACAGAGAGAAATATGCTTTGTGATGCACGTAGACATCTTTATTAAACCATGACGTCATCTGACAGTCATTTTCTTATTCTTCTTGAGTAGTTATCCTCTCTTTCACTAAATATAGGTGCATTATATGGATCAGAATACAACTATAGTATAAAAGTTGTACTAAAACAGAGCTAGAAAAAAATATCGGATGTTGAGGATCCACATAGAAGATTTTTTTTCGAAACTACACCATAGACTTCCAATTTAATGAGATTTTGTTTATCTTATTGGAACTTGACTATTGATAACACATTTTTATGAAGATTACAATTATGAGCAGAGATGCCAGATTATTTTTTCAAAAATCGGTATCAATACAGATTTTTTCTGTATCGCCTTATTTGAGTATACAGTAGACACCGAGAGTCCTAGATTTCAATAGAAACTTATAAAATTGCAATACTTTTTGACGGTTTTTAATTTTTATTAATATTCATTTCTCTAAAACAATTTTAAAAATGTACACATTTTCATAAATTCTTCTAAGTTTAAACAAAAAAAAAATAAAATTTTTATCAAATTTATTGAAAATAACTTCAATTTTTGAACATTTTATGCTTTTTGGAGAAATCTGTATCAAATTTTCAAAATCTGTATTTTTTCTGTACTCTGTATCTTGTCTGTATGGTAGGTCAAAAATCTGTATAATACAGAAAAATCTGTAAATCTGGCATCTCTGATTGTGAGACACCTTAGATGTTAACGGGTTAAAGGTAAATAAGTTCAACAATTAAATAAAATGAAAATGTCCCATTGGGGCGAAATTGATCACCATACAATTGAACACCGGTAAGAATAGAAAATTACCTTCTTCACTAAATATTGATCTCCTGAACATGAATAACGCGTCCAAACTCTTACAACTAATGAATTGGCTGTTAAATGGCAAATTTAAATTTTTAAATTGATCATTGAACGCCTGAAGGTATGCAGTTTTCTTTTAATTAAACAAGTTCTACCGCATTAAATCACCTTTTCAACTAAATTGAGACTGTTGAAACTGATTCATTTCCAGAATAGTTACATCTCATCACAATAAAGGTTCCATGGAAATGTAAACAAATGTAATGTAATTGATTGTTAAGTACCAACGGTTGCGGCTGTGTAAGAAACACATTGAAAACCCGTTTGAAAAAGTAATAATGGAGCGTCCATAAATGACGTAGCTTTTAAGGGGGAGGTGGAGTCTGGGATAGTGTGACAAGCCACGTATTAGGTGTGGGAAAATATGCTACGAAGGGGGAGGGAGGAGTAAAAAGTCGGCCAAAAAATCCTACGTTATTTATGGACGCTCCCTAATATGCTAACTTTTTCTAAGAACTGAAAAGTTCATACTTGGCTGGTTAATGGTGGCAGTGGCTGAGTACAATGACAGCTGAAACAAGTGTGAAAGTGGCGCGAAACAGACTGCACCTCATTTCTGCGAGCCGGATCGATTTCCAAAAAATCAGCCCACGGCTTGAACGAAGTGGCCAAATTGTCGGAACATAAGTTGACAAAGGTGCCTATGCTGCAGGCCCTTAACGACAATACGGGACTTTGTTAATTCCTAAGAAGAAGGCACAATAAATGTGTTCGAAACGTCGGATGAAAACATAAGAATCCGTTTTGAATTACCACAGACTGAAAGCCATTACCCCGAATCAACACATCACAGCCGTATCTATAATAAAAGATTAGCTCTATATCTAATGGGGAGAAAACAAACAGAAAGTTCGAAGTGTACATTGAGTATTGAAAGCTACTCCCTGAATCAGGCCTCATTATTTAGTTCCCTGTGCAATTTAACGGTTCTAGTCAGTAACGGAGTGGCAACTACGAATTTTACCGTCAGCTCATGCTCATGGTTACAAAAAGTTCGTAAGCGCATCAGATTCTATGCGTGAAATAATCATTGATTGCAAATCATCAAAATAATCCAGACAAAGTATGTAAAAGAATAAAAAAAAAAATCAAGCATCTTAAATGATGCAGGTGTCCTGCGCAGAGTCAATCAATTCTCACCAAACCGGTAAAGGGAGAACCAGTTTCCGGCTCACACGTATCTTATTCTTATCCCTGGGGAGCATCGTCAACAGTCCTCTCGGTTGTACCATCACCGCTAGTAGTAGTAGTAGTTGTAATCACACCAATCACGCATCGACGAACTGAACACTTGGTTTTTTATGAATGAAACCCCCGCTCAAACCGCTTGAGACCCACCGCCCTCTCTGTCGCACGGCGCGGAGGACCCCCAAAACTGGATCCGCGTTGTCAAATCCTGGGAAAAAGCGTCCTTTCCCATCAGAGTTCGATTCTGCCCGGGGGCTAAGGAAACGACGAAGAAATTCAAACTAATTGCCCACTTCGGGTTGGGCCGATAACGCTGCGTCCCCACCTCTGGGGAGGGCGGCTCCGTTTGCCGCGTGGACCTGGACACCCCCTCTACTGCTCGGGCATCATTACTGGTTGCGTTGGATATAATTATTAGGTCTGATTTGATGAAGATACCCAGGCTCTGTATAGCAGCAGGCTCCACTCGGCTCTGATAATCAGAAAATGTGAGCGCGGGGAAAGGGTAATTATTTGCACTTTATCACAGAGTGGGAAAGGGGGTCTTACGAAACTGGTGCAGATGGCAGTGAAGAAGTGGGAAGTTCTTCCTGTGTGTTTATAAGGTACGCGTGAGTTGAGTCCAGCTGTGGAGCATATATTTATGCTCCGATATGGCGACATCCAACTGATAAAATGCAAAAAAGGAAGAGCGTAGAGCAAGAGCAGATATCTGCACTGATGACAACAGTAGACCAAAATATAACAACCGAGGGATCGAGCAATGCAATTTTTAATACCTATGTGTTGTTTAACACAATTTCACGTGCTATTGAAAGCTTGATGAAAAAATATGTACCCAATATTTTACTACACTGGAACCTCAATTTATATTTGGGAGGTACTTGGAGTACTGATTAGAACTAGAGATGGGAAAACTGATTCAATTTTGAGAGTGAATCGCTACCGATTCACTCTCAAAAAAGAGTCGACTCTTTTGATCGATTCAGTAACTCATTTCCGGGATTTGAAGAAAATGTCAATTTTCGATGTGAGCCAACTTCTTTTCGTACAAAATTCACTTGCATGGTATGTATATTGACGATTTACACAAACGTCTGAGTATAACGTAGTGAAATACAGGATTCGCAGGTTTTCGTTAATTTCTCCGAAGAATCGAATCGCTGATGTGAGCCGGCCATATAATATAAGTATGGAAACAAAATTAATTGTCAAAGATTGCAATGTTTTGCGTCGAATCATCATGAAGTGCGTAGTCATACTAACTCTTTTCGCAATCGTAATGAACATCAGCGAATCGTGACTCTTTTGAAAAGAGTCATGGCTCACTCACTCGGTTTCGCGAATCGATTCTTTGAGTCGATTCGCGAGTGAGTTACCCATCTCTAATTAGAACTAAGGTCAAGGTTGGTTAATGGGAAAGAAGCAGCGAGTGCAGTTAAGGGGAGTTTACGGCGTGTTCAGAGATGAGAGGGGATTAGGTCGGTACAATTTGTGGTTTCCCAAAACTTTCTGGTGGATAAATTATCGGATCTTCATGCACAGTTCGTGTGTTTGAATGAAATTTTTCAAATTCATGCTTGTACAGCCTCATGCAACTATGTGCTGTCAAGTTCAACATTTGTTTGAGAATCTCTAAGAACTTCTTGAGAGGTCATCGGATCTACAAGTGAGCTTAGTATGGAACATCTCTTGATGCTTTCGTAAACTGCCTGAAACGCTTTAAAACGTGTCTGAAATCACCCTGACGCTGGGAGAAGTAGTGTTATAAAATGTGTTATCAAAAAGTGTAGGCCCCTTGAAGCCCCCTTACAACCCCCTATCATGCACCTGAGACTTGACGAAACTCACAAAAAACGCTTCTTTAAGCCCGCTAAAAATCCCTTGAATCTTGCTGAAACGCCACCGAAAAGCTTCCTGAAACCCCCTGGTCCCCTGAGATCCTCCGAATTCCCCGAAAACGTTTCTGTAGCAACTTCGAAACCCGCTAAAAATATCTTGAACCTTGTTGACACTCCCAGAAACCCCTTCGGATCCCCTGTAACGCACCTAAGACCCTTCGAAACCTCCGAAGATGCCCCTGAAGCCACTGTAAGGTCTAGTAGCCCGTGTAGCTGCCGGCTTAGAATAGCACTACGGACCACATGTTCCGGGTGTAAAAGTTCACCAAACAGGTAACCCCAATCCAAGGTGTCAGGCGACGCGTGCTGAGGGATGAATGGTTGGGGTTACGTACAAAAGGCTGAGAATGTCAAAAGGCTGAAATAACAAAAGGCTTAATTACGAAAGGCTGAATCACAAAAGGCTGAAAATGTCAAAAGGCTGAAATAACATAAGGCTGAAATAATGATTCGACTAGTTTTCAAACGGCGAGCCTAAAGGCAACACTAACATCACAGACAAGCAGACATAACACTCTAATTATTCATATCGTACACTGATATAATGATCTTTATGAAAATTTGCTAGTTGGCCGACCACTCAGCCCTGACACTTGCATTGGTTTTGCTTGAGTTTGACATTTGACGCACACTACCGCTCATTGATTAATGGTTCATTGGACGAACATGCTTCCGTTACTATGTTCGAAATCGGAAAGCGTTAGGACTGTTTTTCCGCGCTAAAGTATGCATTATTGATCGCCTACATAACAATGACAGTATTTCTCCAAAGAATAGCATATATTTAAAAGAAGGAAAAATCTCTGATCACATTGTTGGCAGCTGTAATGGCAACCAATCTCCATACCAGCATGACTCGAAAGAATAGCTCATGCTCAAAGAATGAAAAATCTCCGATTCAAATACCATCAGTCATTTTTTGTGTTAGTTGGTATGCATCATTAGCCTCTTCACTAAGCACATTCTATGACTATACATATACAGGTACTCTTCGATATAACGTACAAAAAACATTTCTCTTTGTACCACAGACAGACAGACATACTACTCAAATCGAAATCATCGCACGATTTAACGGTCATTTTGAAAATAAAGTGTGGTTCGGACTGTGCTCGCATGTGTCATGGTGGCGCTGCTGTGCCTACATCACCTCTCAATTTTGAAGAGAAATGAACGCCGATCAATGTTTACATAAAATGACTCAATCATGAACCTTCATTCATATTTTATGAATGGATGACGCCACGGGGGAGTCGTCACCTGCAAAATTGTTACATCGAGCCGAGGGAAACAACACCTGCAAATGAATGCTTCGGATTGAGCATTATAGAGGGTGCTAGTGAGATGCCAAACGATGTTTTTGAAACAAATTTCTTCCAAGTAGTATGTCTGTTTGTCTGTGTTTGTACGTTATATCGAAGTGTACGTTATATCGAAGCAGAGAAAAAAAATTATATTTTTTATGCTAGTGATGATGGATTCGACGTGAAATTAACCCCAAATAATGAATTCGTTGAAATTCACAAAACTAATAACAAAAAACATGAGTTTTCACGAAAAATTTATTTCGTTTTTAGTGCTTCGATATAACGTACATTTTGCTTCGATATAACGTACACCAATTTTTTTCCCAATTTGCGCTAATTCTGGGTAAAAAGGCCAATGCTGCAACAAAACATTGATTTGAGTGATTTTGAAGTTTATCGAGGGGTTATTGCTACAAAATTTTTTTTTTCAATGTTGTACGTTATATCGAAGCAAAATGTACGTTATATCGAATTCGCTATATCGAGGGTACGTTATATCGAAGACTACCTGTATGTAGCCGATCTGGTTAGCGAACGGGTAGTCATGCTGAGGGTGGCGGGTTCGATTCTCCCTCGGGCCAGAAACTTTTTGTAATGGAAAATTCCTTGACAACCGCGGGCATAAAGTATCTTCCTGCCTGTCACACGATATACAAATGCAAAGTGGTCATTGGCAGAGAAGGCTCTCAATTAATAACTGTTGAAATGCGTATAGAAGCTGAAAGCAGGCTTTGTCTCAGTTGGGACGTTACGCCAGATAAAAAAGAAGAAGAAATACTATAACTCATTTCCTGCATTTCAGCCTTTTGTGCATTCAGCCTTTTGAAATTCAGCCTTATGTTACTTTCAGCCTTTCGTGTTCAGCCTTTTGTGCATTCAGCCTTTTGAAATTTAGCCTTATGTTAGCATCCCAATGGTTGAGGGGGTTTAAAAGATGCTCGATCTTTAACGGAGCCCGTAGCGTGGGTAGATCGCCTTTTTGGTTGCGTTGCGGTGATAGATCTACCAAACCGAAATCTAGTGTCGTCCTATTCTTCAATTTTGGAATATGTGTTCTGGTAATTCAAGGAATTATAGTATTTAGTTTCGTGTTTTGGAGACTTCCAGTTTTCCAGTTTACCAACTTTACTTTGCATATAGTTAAAAACCTCACCATCTGATGCTAAACTCAATGCAAAGGACATCAAATTGGGTTAGGGATCCATGTATGTACTAACTCTTCGAAGACTGGAAAGTGCTAGTACGCAAGGAACATACTAGAAACTTTGGATGTTCGAGGGTTCGACTGTTTGGATGTAACGATTGGTGGGAGTTCGGCTTTGCAGTCTAAAGTTCTCTAGAACGACCGTTTAGGATTCGACCGTACGAATATTAAACGGTCATTCTAGAGAACTTTAGACTACAAAGCCGAACTCCCACCAATCGTTACATACTAGAAACCTTATTACTGAACACATGTCCGATTATTGGAATTATATTGCTATTAATGTTAAAACCCGGGTCCTAAACTTCCTACTGGGGAGAATTTAGCAGTAAAACAAGGGTGATGCTAGGTTTCCGATGCATGGCCAATATCAGTACTCTTGTTTTGCTTTCTAAGAAAACAAAACAAAAACTGTATCAAAATTGATACTTTATTGCCCCTCAATGGCAATTGAGTAATGCGACATGCACTACACGGATACGGGTAATGTCACAATAGATCTAAAAACTGGTCGCAGTGACAAACCCGAACAGGAATAAAAAAAAGGTCTAGAAAACCCCCTGAAAACCTTCCGAAATACCATGAAAAGCCTCTGAAAACTCCACAAACTCTTTAAGATCCCCTGTAACGCAAATGAGACCATCCGAAACTCCCGAAAACGCTCCCGAAGCTCCCGGTAACGCCACTGAAACGCACTAAAAGAGTGTAGAAAAAAAACGCACTGAAATGCATTGAAAGGCCTTGAAAGGTCTGTGAAACTTCCCTCATACCCCCTGAAAACCCTCGTAAACTTCTTGAAATGTCCTTGAATTACTAAAATGGCCATAACTCCGGAACGTTCCATCGATTTTCAATAGCAAACAATGCGGTAAAATTCCAATTCGTTTCGTGCTGAAATCGTTAAAATCTATCGTTCAAATGCAACGGAAACAAAGAAAGTATACGAGCAACTCCTAGTTATTTCCTAGTTGGTGCTACTATTTGAGAAATTTCCGATAAAAGGTAATTTAAATGACCGAATTTTTGTATTAACAATATTGGTGGGCACTAAAAGCTTAAAAAATGCCTCTGTGTCTCCACAGTTTTTGCGGAAAAGAGTTTTTGGTAATGGGGAGTGTGTTTTGCGCGGTTGTTAGATTAGTGCACAAAATCAACCATGCTGCTGGTGGTCAAAGGCGCGACTGCTCGAGGGTTAACAAACATTCCATCCTGCAGCCTTTGGTGGAGTCGCAGCGGTAAACGCGGTCTTTCCCAACAAAGGTTGCTACTAACATTCCTTCCCTCTCTCAACCTGACTGCAAGGACGAGGCCCACGCCGTTATTGCACCGTTAAAGGCTCTCTTTAGCATGAAGCATGCACAGTGAGAATGTTGACCACTCCCAGTCAATTTTTCAGTTGAATCATTGTGCAACTGTCATTGGTTCGGGTCAATGACGGAGTAGCAACCATAGATATGTGCAGTCAGTCTAAGCTAAGCTAAAAGAGTTTTTGGTAATGGGAAGGGATATAAAGTTGCATTATCTGGATTCTTCTCGATTACAAATCCATGTTGCACCACAAAGGCGCATTTTCGGTGTTATTCGTTTAAACAAAGTACTCTTTCAAATCAATGTTGCAGAAAACCATCAAGTATTTCCTCTAGAAATCTGTTGAGAGCTCCTTTTGAAGTGGTTCAAGAAGTAGTAGAACTTCCTACAAGGAGTTATTCCAAATTTGCCTACAGAAGCTTCCCTAGAAATTACCAGAGTTCTTCCAGGTTTTCACCAAGGTGGCCTTTCAGAAGCTGTCCATGGAATTCCTCCTGTAGTTTCTCCATTAACTTGTTGAAGAATTCCTTCGGATGTGTCATTGCCGTATAGAAATTTATACGAAAGTTCCAATCCTTTCAAGCCTATTTGACTTTGACCTGCTCTCTAACATTATTTATTTGAAATTCAAACAATTTTCAACCTTTTGCCTGTAAACCCCGATAAGACTAAGGTTATGCTCATAACTAGAAACAGAGTTGTAAATGTTCGTCCAAATGTTTTATTTGGAAATGTGTTGATTCAATACGTTGATAAATTAACAACGCTAGGTTTTATTGATCTTGAGTGGGATGGGAAGGTCATATTAATGCCCAATGTTCCAAAATATACAGATGCCTTTGTATGCTTCGAATCTCTTCTTATACTTTACCGATATCAATCAAATTAAGGCTTTTCAAATCATTAATTTTGCCGCACTTTATGTACGGCAACGTTTTTTTTTACTAAACGCTTCAGCAATGTCGATAAGTCGTTTGCGTGTAGCTTTGAATTCTTGTGTTCGCTATGTTTTTAATCTCAATAGATTCTCAAGAGTAATTACTCTGGGTTACTTGGGTTACTTGGGTTAACCCACTTACAGCCACAGCTTCTCGGTTGTAATTTTCAAGACTTTTTTATGCTTCGTAGTTGTGTTCTTTTATTTAAGATTACTTTTAAGAAATCTCCAAGTTTTCTTTATACCAAACTTCAGCCATTTCGAAACAGTCGTAATCGTAACTTTACTCTGCCACGGGTTAACACGTTGCATTACAGGAATGCACTATTTGTTCAGGGCATAGTGTTTCCTCTTAATATTAAAAATGGAACTAGTGTAAGTGGATTTCGACAGGAGTGTGTCGCCTTGTTCAACAGTCAGCATCAGCAATAAGGGGCTGTCCATAAACCACGTGGTCATGAGGTGGGGGGGGGTTCGGCCAGTGACCATTTTGTATGGACGAAAAAAAATGTTGTATGGACTAATGACCACGCGGGGGGGGGGGGGTTGAGGAGTCCCAAAAAAAATGACCACGTGGTTTATGGACAGCCCCTAAGTTAAGTTAGTTTGTAAACCGTCGATCAATATAGCGTCAGTTTCGGATGTATTTTGTAATTTTGAATTTTGATTCCATGAATTTTACGTTTGTAGCATTTAAAAAGGATATTCCTTACGCTACTTCATTATATGAGAAATAAATAAATAAATAAATAAATAAAATAATTCACACACTTGTCGGCACCCGCAATTTTTTACGACCGGCACGCCCGAACATTTCTTTTTTCACTCGCATCTGTTGCTGACATCGTATGACCAAATCCAGCAAAACTTATCCTTCACCAGTTTGCCACAGAAGTACGCGAAATGAGCTAGATTCTTCTGCGCGATGATTTTATTGACAAACCGAAAACTGGCTTGGCAGAAATGATCCACTATCAGTTTTTCTCCGAAGCACGCGAACCAAACTAACCGCTTCCGCATGATGATTCGACTGACAAACCGAAAACGGATTAAATTTGGTAGAATCTATCCGCCTCCAGCTTTTCTCCGAAACACGCTAGCCGAACTCAATTAATCACGCAAAACAAGTTTATTAAAAAAAAAACTATTTTAGAGTCCCTGAGGAAGGTCTTAAATGTGACCGAAACGTCGGACAAGATTAATGGCTGTATTTGAATTTTGCCAATACTGGAAAAGTAATTTTCAAGCTAAACTCTATCACAATCGAATCCAAACATCTCCATGTATTCAGCGGTGATGCCATCCTTACCAGCTGCTTTGTTAGTTTAGAGCTCGCGAATGGCATCCTTACCTCAGCGTTGGAGTTGAATCCTTTCCATCCTCTGCTGCACTGGCGTAGTCGTTCCCTCCGTTACCGTGGTCTCCCGCACGCATACCAGGAAGCGGCATATTATCGAACTTGAATGAACCTTAAATCTTCTTTCACAGGGTTTCAGTTTATGGTTTAAACTTTCAGAAAAGCCTTGGTTCGAAATATTCTATCGGTGAAAAATGAAATAAATCATATTTGAAGATTTTCTATCGAATTGCAGTACATTAGAGCTTTTTTTTTTTGATGATTAATTTAGCTTCGACAAAATCTTTAGTGTCTGATAGCCATAAAATTTGGGAGAAATATCTTAGAATAGTATATTTAATTACTGACTTGCTTCTTTTGAACTCGAATTCATCCCGGTCATCATTGCCTTATGGAGAATTAATGTCCACTGGATCGGTTATGGGACAGACACCTTTTATCACCTAGAGCTTCAAATTCCGTTAAACCCTACCCAACTACAAATAATTCAATAACGTTTTCGCGACCGAGTATGGTCCCTATAGCTTCCTTCCTTATATTATGTGAGCATTTCGTTTTCCAGCAGCCGTGTGATGTGACCAGCCCATGAAAGTCTGCCGTGTGTTAAGCTCATCAATCATTTTAGTGAATTGCAGTTAAACAACACTGCACGACTCAAAATGTGGTAGTCCTTGAATTATTATTTAGTCTCTGTGGTAGATCACTAGTTCAGATCATGCAAAGAATATAACAATAATAAGATAAGTTGAAATAAAAAGAATAGTTTTTTATGCAATCATAATAATTTTCAATAAAAAGGAACTTAACACTTTGGAAACCCCATACCGAACATACTTGAAGAATGACAATTTTGCAATTCAAAAAAATATTTAATAAAATAATCACATTGCAGTTTTGGCATGTGTTTTCAATGCATTATATTCAAACTCATCGTAATTTAGTAAATATTCAAGGATATGTTTAAGCATTCTTAATGTCTACACCATTTTTGAACAAAATTGATAAAATTATACTTACTGTTAAACTGTAAATATGTATGTTAGCTCAGTATGGTTGTATGTATTCTGCAGGCCAGAATATGAGAAATATATGCATTTGTAGCTTGAACGGCCCTACAACAATAGATGAAACAACTGGTTGCTATAAAAAAAACCTAACTAAAAAGGGTTAATCGATCTTTTTCTGATCGAAACTTCCCACAAATATTAGTAGTCGATAAGTATGCAAACATGAGTCAACAAGCATTATTCTATTCTTAAAAAGTGGTTTAGAGTGCCCGCCTGGCATCAATGTGCGAACCAGGGATGCCAGATGATTTTTTGAAAAATCTGTATCGCTCTTTTCAAAAAACTGTATCCCATACAAAATTTGGGTGAAAAATCTGTATTCCAAACAAAAAATAGCCCTTCTAGCTCAAAAATCTGTTTTTCATATAAAACGAAATATGTACGGATGCTCAAAAATCTGTATAATACAGATAAATCTGTATATATGGCAACCCTCGTGTGAACCCTCTGCCAAGCCAACCATATACCATCAACACTCCAACATTCGCATGAATTTGAGCAGACGCAGAGGTATATCGGTCTGATGTGGATACACATGATTGCAATCATCACTTCCTTTCCCACATTGACCAGCAACCTGACGATGGCGCCTGCGACGCCCAAAAATAGAAGATTACCAACGCTCATACACTGAAGATGACTTCTAGTCCCCGGCAGATCTTATTGATTCCTTGTGTTAGTGGTGATACTGGAGTAGCATCCACGGTTGGCCAATCAAGCTCAAGCTCTTAAAAAGTGGTTTAGAGTGAAAATATAAAATTACTACAACAACTGCGCAGAAATCTCGCTTAATTTCCCAAAAAGAATAAGATCCCTTTATACCTTTACGATCAACTTTGGGGCATTTTGTTAGGTATTATTCTGATCTTGTCTAGTCTAGCCTATATATACCATAGCAGTTCTTTTGTTCCAATCCAGAATATAGATCAGGATACAATAAGACAAAAAGATGTCAAATTGACTTTCTGGAAATTTCGGCTTTCAGTCTAACAAATTGCGTTAATTATTCTCTTATCATCGCCGACGTTACTGTTTACTGTAACCGCAATTTCTCTGTTGTCTACCAATAAATGGACAATATATGCGATACCCAGTGGTCCAATGGAGAGATTTTTTTTTGTTGGAGTGGGAATTGAACTAACACTTCGTTGCTTACAATATGTCTAAACGATTGGCGCCGCTAACCGTAGCCATTACGATGTTATGTAATGAATATTATTTATTTGAGACTCAATATGGAAATCGTGCAGGTCGATTTTATATTATTAAAAATAAATATAAATTATTGAGGCAAAACTACGGTAGGCTACCTTGGGCTGGTCATAACACATAGATACCGGTTGTTCGCACATAGACTGAAGAGAAAAACCGTAAAAAGTTAGTTAATTAGTATATTATTATAAGATAATTGACAGAAATTTCATGGTTAAAAGACACTTAGACCAATTCTTTGGTCTAAGCTAAATTAATCATCACAATAATGCTCTGGATTACTGCAAAATAGTGGAAAATCTTCAAACATGATTTATTTCGTTTTTCGCCGATAGAATATTTTGAACCAAGGCTTTTCTGAAAGGTTGGACCATAAACTGAAACACTGTGAAAGAAGATTTTAGGTTCATTCAAGTTCGATAATATGTCGGTTCCTGGTATGCGTGATCCCGTGCTTTCGTTCTCCACGTCATTCAGGTGCTCATCGAAGTGCTGCTTCCACCTTCCGATCACTTCACGTTCTTCCTACAAGAGGCTTCCGTCCTTATCCCTGCATATTTCGGCTCGCGGCACGAAGCCGTGCCAGGATGCATTGAGCTTCTGATGAACAAGTTTCGCGTTTCTTGGGAACGGCACAGCAGTTCCATTTTTTATTACTCTGCTTCTGCCAGGCGGCGCTTATAATTATATTATATATAATATATTCTCCTGAAAGAGGTGGATCTGCTGTTTCCGCTTCTGTAGCGTTCCCCGTTCTGTGGGATTTCGCTGCAGCATTATCGCTCGCGCTCCTCGAAAATCTGCATTCCTCGGTGTATCTGTCGGTCTGTCGATTTCTTTGTACGTACCCGATAGTGCTCTCGGCTGCATCGTAGATGGCTGCTTTTACTGCACTCCAGCAGTCCTATGGTTGAGCCACATCGAGCTTGGCGTCATCTGGCAACGCTGCCGCAAGATTCTGCGAGTATGCTGAGACGACATCCTGTTGCTCCAATCGCTCTAGTTTGGGGCGTATCAGTAGGTCGGCTCCAGAGGCACGTTCTGCTCCATTTGGGAAATTTGCGGTCGATAAATCAGAAGTTTGATATAAAAAGTTTGGCTTAGAAAAGTGATCTACCCAATAAGATCGAATTAAGCTACATAATTGGAAGAACACGTCGCGATATAGGCATACCCCCGTATGAACGGTAGTGTGAATTCCGAAAAAGCTACCGATCGATAGAATTTGTGATGAAAACAGAACAATACATAGGCAGTCGGGTGCCTGAAACTTTTGCCAGTCTTGGTAAGGTGGTATGAACTACCAACCAAGCCGATCTGTTTAAAAGCACAGGTCGCACGGCAGAAGTTTCACGCATTCGATGTATTCGTTCAATACATGGCCTACTTGCCTAATTTCACCTTCTATAAAATTTTCACCCTTGTTCGCTACCTAGCGAATTCTATCATATCTATCATTTCATTATCCACTTTGATCTCTACTCCCTTATACTATGAGTAGAAAGAGACCGATATAGCCACAAAATCATCAAGTTATTAATAGAATACGGTCGATAAATCAGTACATGATATAAAGTCTTTGGCAAAATGGGTCAGGGTAAAATGTTTTCCGCCCCAAAGTTTCAACCATGCTGATACCCCTCGTAGCTCAAAACAGTGCATCCGCATATCCGAAAACCCGTTTCCAGCATATCGCGTTCTTTATCGCTTTGTAGCTGCAAAATTTACGCACTTGAATTACAAACGCCACCCGTCTCTGCACGGAGGCTCGCATACACACACAACTCAGCACAGCGCCGTTGATCAGCAGCGGAAGTAAACTGAGCAACAACCAAAGTGCACAGGAGCAACTACCATACCATCAGTGAAATGGGGAATCTAGGTGCAAGCATAAATTAACCTGCGCGCGACTGCTGCACTCGCGTCTGTCCTGCACTGCGCCTGGGTGCAACGCATTCATTCATGTGCGCGCGCATTGGCCCTAATAAGTGGTTATTATTCTTTCCCATTGAGTGTAAGAAGCGTACTTATACCTGCCTTTCACCGCGTGAAGAGATCCGTGCCCTTTCCTTTCGTTGAGATTCGTCGGGTGCGTAGTATGATGTCGATGCACAAAACCAGTAGCTTCTCTGCGCGCCGTCATATCAAGGTCAGTGAATTTCGTTACTTGACTGCGAAACTCGCGAATCCGTATTTCTCACGCTTGTAGTTCGGGAAGGCACTGGACATTTCCGCTGCTGGTTGCACCATATAATAGAGGTGCGCAGTCATCGGAAATTTCCAGTTCTTTTTTATGATAATGTTATGCATTGTATACGGTTTTCTTGGTGGACTGAAAGAGACATACATACTTGTACGGAAGAATCAATGAAACGTGCTTCGTGTCTTCTTGATAAAAATGATAATTAATTTTCACGCGATTAAGTCCGATAAGTAAGAGGCTTTTGGGAGGGATAGACTTTCGATTAACCCATGTCAGATCTAGATATCTGTTTCGTTCTTCTTTTAAATTATCGAACGGATGCCTTATTTTTCGTAACATGATACTTATTTTAGAATTCAAAGATTTTATTCTCGCTTGGCTGAAAATACAGGGAATGGTCAAAATGTTTGAAATAGGCAACTTTTTTTCTCACAAAAAAATTCAACAACAAGTATCTTTTCATAGAGTGCATCAAAAATTTAAATGTTGACGACTTCGCTATTGCAATGAGTTCATCGTTCGTCACCAGGGCGTTCTTGCTATTGCCGGTTTTGCCGTAGGGGACGATCTTCTGCAGTATCTCGGGGGATCGTTCTGGGGGTGCTAACGCGCCCTTCGTTATGGCCGTGACTACTCTGTAGGCATCATTCCAAGGGGTTGTGTTGGCTGCCTGGCAGAGATTTTCGAAGCACGCTTAAATCTCAGTTCAGCGTTAATGATAGTTTAACCGCCCTGTAAGCCTCAATTCGTTCCATTCAACCCTCATCGGAGCGAGCTCTTTGCATCCATCTTCTAGCTCTTAGGCAAGATGTGCGGTTTCTGGACACCACCAGCATACCGGTTTGGCATTACGGCGTAACATAAACGGCTTAGGGTTCCGACTAGATCATCGCTGGATAGATCGCCGATGTTACCCTCCATAAGCAATCGCTCCACAAATGCCGGCTTATCGAACCGCGAGGTCAGCCATCCCTGATGACCGTCGATGACCTTCGGCTGTGGCCGTCTTCCTCCGTGCTCTACCCTGTATAAAATCGACAGATGGTCCCTGTGCGTGTATCCATCGTTGACCCTCCAGTCCGAGCTAGGGTTTAGACCCGGGCTTCAGAAGGTCACATCAATCATGGACTCTGTCGCGTTAGTCAAGCGGCTACCTCACTCAATCACCCAGACGTTGAAGTCTGCACCGATGACCATGGCACTCAATCCCATTAGTGTGCTTAATAGCAAATCCAGCATAGACGAGAACTGCTCTATCGGCCACCTGAGGGGGGGGGGGGGGTAGCATAACAACTGCAGTAGTACACCCCGTTGATCTTCGCTATTGCGGAAACTCTCGTGCAACATGGCAATTATTTCCTGGACCGGTAAACGACCGGTTGTACAGATTGCCGCTAGCTTGGCCTTATCCGCTACCCAGTTACCATTATCGAGAGGGATGCGGTATGTGTCCGATAGTAGGGCGATGTCTGTACTTGACTCCGAGACTGACTGCCACAGTTGTGTAACCTGCATTATCGTCAGTTAGTTCGACCTCCTCGCGTGCCTGGACATTTAGGCCCGCCTGTCGTATGACCCTTGTTCGCCGTGCAAATCACTCCCTGGCGATCTGGCCTTCCACTCCGTGCTTCCTGCAGAGTTTGCTTCTGTCGGGGCCTTTACACGCCCACGACTTGTGTCCTTGCTCGAGGCATTTGAAACACGCCTCTGGCGGAGCGCACATGCTGAGCGCTACTGACCAGTCTACTTTAATCCTTTCGACTGCAGTGGCCTTGTTCACCTCCGTGTCTGTCGCACCCATTCGCAGGCGGATCGATACACTTGGTGCATCTACTTCGCACTGCTGCTTAAGTGCGGCTGCGATCTCCTCTGCGCCGGTGATCGATCTCGTCCAGGTTTTTACGCGTCTCAGTTTTGAAGACCAACGCGTCGCTCCGTTAGCACTTGCGGGTTGGTTTAAGTTTTCACACAACCTTCTTCTTTCCAATCATAATTCAAGGGTTCTCCTTTCCATGGTCCGGTTGGCCCCCGTTTCTCTTAGGGTTGGCCTCCATGGGGCTTGGGTTTCCTGCCCTTGCGCGTTTCGCAACCGACTTGGGAGCCTGGTTGCTCGTGCTGGCCGTCTCTTTCTTCCTCTTCGGCTTTCTGGCTTTTGCTGGCGTTGCCAGCAAAGAGGAAGCAGTTCATTTGAGTGGACCACTCCTCCCTGTTCGCATCAGCCGCACTCCATTCTTCGACCAGAAGGTCATACTCTTTCTTGGCCAGAACCAGCGATTTGCGGAACAGCTTCAGCAGGCCCTGTTTCAGATACTTGCTGATGGTAGTCCGCCCGGTCGTGTAGCCGTTCAGCTCGTCCATCTTTGGTAGTCCGCTCCTGTTGCGGTTCAGCACCCGCGTGAGGTCCGCACCGGTCATCTGCGCTTCCTCGGCCTGTGCCGCCCCGTGCTTCTCCTGTTAAACCTCCAGTCATCTGCTCACTTTTTTGTATAAAAATCCAAAAAAAATTGTAAGGACCGTAACGCTTGACCGCACTCCCCCTCCCCCTAGAGCGATACGTAATTTATGGATGGCGCCTGTTTCAACGCCGTTTCCTCTGCCTCTCCGCTCTCGATCAAATTGTTGTTGTTGTTGTTGGTCATGGATTTGGTAGTCATTTCTGTTGGACCTCCCTTTGAGCCGCTATCCTTTACTGCAAATGAAGTAGTCGCCAATGGTCCTGATGGTTATCTATGCACGCAGCGAGGCTACCCGAGGGTTTGCTTAGGCCTTTTATGAGGACTGTGCTCAGAGCCGAATCAGTGTTGATGTGGAGTGTTCATCTGAACCAACCTTCACCCAGTTAGTTGCCTAAGCTGGACACAGATCAGGAACGCCTTGTTTCACGGGACGGAAAACAGCGCCAACCAAGGTATGTAGAATAAATACAACTTGGCGCCAACATTAGCCCATCTGGCGTTGTATGAAAGACATCATATTACTGATATGATTATTTTTTTTTGGAAAAAGTTGATCGTTCAAGGACACCACACATGGGTTCCTCTCTTAGTTTCTTCTGGTATTTCTCCAGAATTTTCTTTTAAGATTACACCAGAAGTGGCATCAGGGAGATTTCTCCAATAATTCCTCCAAAGATTCCTCCAGAAACTGCTCCAGGCATTTCTCCAGGAATTCCCCTAAAGATTCCTACTCTTCCGGAGATTTCTCCAATTATTCTTTCGGATATTCCTCCAGGAATTCCTTCGGAGATTCCTCCATGAATTCCTTCGGAGATTCCTCCAGGTGATTTCTTTCGGAGATTCCTCAACAAATTACTTCAAAAAAAAAAATCCCGGAGGAATCTCCGGAGAAATTCCGAACTGCTGTATCTCGCATTACCACCTATGTTCCAAAATTTATAACTATGATCATGAAGTTCACACTGATTATTTTATAATCAGTCCAGCTGGAACCTGGTATTTTCAACTAGCGAAGTTGGATGTTTCTCCAAATCCATACGTCGGCCCTAACTTCGGACGTGGTACACTGTATAGTGGACCTGGTATACTATAGAGCGTACCACTTCCGAAATCAGGTCCGACGCACGGATTTGGAGAAAAATCCAACTTCGCTAGTCGAATACTCCGATTTTCAACTGTATTGATAATAGTTTATACACTACCTAGAGCAAGACCTAGAGTCCAACTGCGAATTAAGATGGCCAATATTATATTAGCTAGTCCTAAAAATTTCAAACTAGCAGTGGCACTTAAACCAAAACGCCATTGCAATACAAAATGCCATTAGAAGAAATATTTCTAGTTCTATTAATGCTAATTCTATCCCATCCTAGTGAACGGATGGAAGTTTGAAAACGCAGTCAACTAAATTCAATTTTTATTTTTATTTAGGTATTAGACAAGCACATTTGAAAACAACAATTTTCTGCAAGCCGTATGCTTAGGACTTGTAGTGAAAGTGCATGTGACCACATCTAATGATGCCACCTTCTTGATTTTTTAACGTCCAGCGACACAAGTATTCGAGAGCCTTTTCCCAGAGTGCAGTTGAGCTCACGTTATTTCCACAGCTAAAATAAGTAATCAAAGGAAATTAGAGAAATTAATTGAATAAATTGAAGACAAACTGCAGACAAACCGTATTTCCACATCTTGTTTTCGTGACAGTTGGCTGTTTCATGAAAAAGTCAGGACATACTACACAACAAATGTTTCGGTGAAGCATGGATATTAGGAAACTAATATTTATTAGGCGGTATTAACGTCGGTATTAGGCAGTGTCCCGTCCCTAGGTTGCATGTCTTCTTGATGAAGAAGCCTTCGCTTTTAGGAAACCAAAGGTTTCCTTGGATAGAGCAAGACAGAGCAAAAGCAATGCTGCAGATTCTCACATAATTCGCTTCTTCCAGGAAACAAACATATTCACCGAACTGAAGTTGTTTCGAAACTAACCGCAGGAAATCCATGCCGCAGTGGCAGAGTTGCGGAATTGTTTTAGTACATACCGCAGTGCTTCCGCATTCCGTTGCGGGCCCCATTGCGTATCCCGCTTCAAACTGACGTTATTCCTTGAGTTCTTTCCTTGTCAAATATTTGACCCTGTGTACTTCAGGCCTAAGGCCCCTATCTACTAACAGCTTAATACACACTAATGTCTTTGGCGCGAAAGAATAAACAAAAAAAGAGAAATGTCACTTTTACTCACGGAATAATGCATCGACATATATCCGTACGGAAAATTAACAACATGACCTACAGCCACAGACAAACAGACATATTACTTAGAAGAAATTTGTTTCAAAAACATCGTTTGGCATCTCACTAACACCCTCTATAATGCTCAATCCGAAACATTCATTAGCAGGTGTTGTTTCCCTCGGCTCGATGTAACAATTTAACAGGTGACGACTCCCCCGTGACGACATCCATTCATAAAACATGAATGAAGGTTCACCTTGAAGTCATTTTATGTAAACATAGAATTCTGCAAGGTGACGTCACAAATGAACGTTCGGTTCATTCTCGTTCGTCCCTTCCTTTTCCCTCTCATGCGAATTTTGACATTTTCCGGTGGTTTGTTTTGATTCCCATTCGTTGCCGTTCTTTTCTCTCTCGGAGAGAAGATTGAGGTTAAATTTCGATGCAAAACTCTATTGATCAGCGTCGCGTTCATTTCTCTCCAAAATTGAGAAATGATGTTGGCACACCAGCGCCACCATGACACATGCGAGCGCATTTCGAACCACATTTTACTTTCAAAATGACCGTAAAACCGTGCGATGATTGCGGTTTGAGTAGCATGTCTGTTTGTCTGTGCTACAGCATCGCTTGACAGTGCCATCTGTTGGCAAATCTTTCTGGCAGCGAATTACTCATCAACTGCGAACGCATTACACAGTACTTATCAGGTAAAAACTATCCATAAAGCTGAAAAACGAGTTTTACGATGTTCAGAAATAGAAATTGAAATATTACTGAAATTTATGTGTCATGCGTCATAGTGAACCGATTTGAAAGCTTTTGGCGCCAAAAGAAAGCGGAATATAATATCTTTTGGTCATGTGCACTCATTTTTGGATAAGATGATGAAAGTTCTGTTATTTGTAAGTTTATGGGACGATTTTCTCAAAATTTTGAAGTTATTATGTAATTGTTTCGATGAAAAATATATAAAGATGAATTTCTCAGGGATAAAAAAATGAGAGTTATATGGCATGATTCTACACTCAACGTTATGAACAGTTTACCAAAATCAAATTGCGCTTTAATGCTAGCGAAATGTAATTTTTCTTGTGAATTCAGTCCGGCATTCCAGTGTGTAAGCTTCATGGTATTATGACCTGACTAGCCGCATACCATGACAATATTGGACGCTCGAGTTATGCTGGATGTAGCTGATGACCATTCCTCTATTCGAGCGTCCTACCTCCTCCAACCAACTGCAGTCCCACTGACATTCGTTCATGTCTATAAAGGTGACATTACCAAAACATTTCGTGAACCCGATCACAGTCTTCAGAAGGTTGCAGCGAAGACTAATAAAGTCCAATGCAGGTAAGTACCACTGAGAAACGTCCAGTTCAACAAGTCGGTTCATGCCCAGCCGTAATTCCGTCAACATGGGTAACTGCAATTCGCCTGTGATGCTGGAAATGTGATTGCTTTGTAAATCTAGAATGGCGAGGCGTCGCAAACCTGCAAATATATGCATATCAATGGACTTTATTTGGTTGCTGCGCATGCTGATGCGAGAAAGGGTTCCGAAGGTGGCGATTTGCTGCGGCAGTATGGTGAAATTGTTGAAGCTCAGGTCGAGATCTTTCAGTGATGGGAAATTCGACGAGGTGGCGTTGAACGTTGTTAAATTACTGCCCCAGACGCTGAACAAACGAAGTTTCGGAAACTGCTGTAGTCGAGGAAGGATGATGTCTTTCGTGGATGTTTTTATCATACTAAAGGTTGTTAAATTTTCCATTCTGGCAAAAAGTTCAAGGTCCAGCTTCACTACTGGTGTAGATTTACAGGAGAAATGTTCTAGCGCATGCAGATGGGTTATTTGTTCCGGCAGTTTGTCGAAATACATCATATCAATCGCCTTCAAACTGTAAGATACGTTTTGTTCAATAACGATCTCGATTGACTCCGCCGGATGACTGATACTCAATTTAAGCAGACCACTTGGAAGGTAGATACGGCTTATTGGACTATTGTATAAGTAGAGCTGTCTGACTTTGCTCAAAATGTGTGCAAAGAGCTCTAATGATGAGTCAGGAACGTTGACATTAGCGAAATTGATTATGCTCGCTCCTTTTTGAAGTTTGGAAGAGTCACTAGTGAATGTGGTATCAGATAAGTAGTATGTTTCATTCTCATTGTTCCACCAAACGCAGTGTGTGCTGTGTTGCTGGGAAAAAAATCTTAAAATTTTGCAATTTAACAATATGTCAATGAAGTATTCAATAAAGTTACTCACAGAATGGTCAAAATCAATGCTGACGATCTAATATCCATTTATATTGGTGTTTTGTATGTTGTGTCAATCCGCAGTGCAGAGCAACTTCCAATGTATGAATCCGCTTCTGATTATTCACTAATCGCAATCCAACTGTGTGGACTCATGTCCACGTTCGAGTAGAGCAATTTTAAACCAATTTATTTCACCCTAATTTACAAGCACATCATGATGAAATAACGACCCCTTTTAAAAATTAATAGTAGATTATCCCAGATTTCAAATTTCGCACTTTCTAACGTTTATCCGAAGATAAGTAAAATTATGCTTGGAAATGGATTATAGTCCCAGACAACATGAAGTCACAACATACCCATTTTATATCACTATCGTTTATACAAATACAGCAGATATGGAAAATTTTTATCGTATATGATGAAATTTTTGAACTTAGATACACTATCTGGCAAACTCGTATAGGCATATAAAACAACTCATATATTATCAGGGATGTACATCACAATAAACAATGGCGTAAGCGTGCAAGCAAACTTACAATATATCAACCGAATTCTCATTATTAATAGTTTATCTTTTATTGAAAGCTATTTTTCTATGATAAAACATAGTCAAGAGTTGACAAGTTTATATTTTCGCCTCTTCACTATTTTGGAGTTTTTGAAGGTGGGGGGGGGGGGGGTTGTTTGACATATAACAAATAAAATATTTGTACCGGCCTTATCAGAATTAGGGTATGAAATTGCTCCATGTGGAGTTTTATTGTCATTTCAGAACCTTGTATTTATAAATGATGTCGCTGGTTCACATTCATCTCCACAAACTACATCGCTGTTCGTACGGAAGATAGCCCCGCATACCATAACAATATTGGATGCTCGAGTTATACTGAACGTAGCTGATGACCATTCCACTAATCGAGCGTCCTACCTCCTCCAACCAGCTGCAATCCCAGTGACCTGCGTACAAGTCTATAAACGATGCTCCACCGAAGCATTTCGTGAAACCGGCAACACTTTTCAGATGGTTGCAGTGAAGATTTATTATGCTTATAGCAGGTAAATACCACTGAGAAACATCCAGCTCAACAAGACGGTTTACGTCTAGCCGCAGTTGAGATAACACGGGCAACTTCAATTCGCCGGTGATACTGGAAATATGGTTGTCTTTTAAATCTAGAATGGCGAGACGTCGCAAACCGGCAAATATCTGCATATCGATGGATTTTATTTTGTTGTTAGACATGATGAGATGAGTAAGATTTTCGAAGGTTGCGATTTGTTGCGGAAGTGCGATGAAATTATTGTAGTTCAAGACGAGTTTCTCCAATGTTGGGAAATTCCACGAGGTGGCGTTGAGCGTTGTTAAATGACTCTCCTGGAAAATGAAGAAACGAAGTTTCGGAAGCTGCTGTGATTTAGAAAAATATACGTCTTTTGTGAACGTTTTCATCATACAAAAAGTTGTTAAATTTTCCATTCTGGCGAAGAGTTCAAAGTCGAGCTCCAACACTGGTGTAGATCTGCACCAGAAATGTTCTAGTGAATGCAGATGGGCTATTTCAGTCGGAAGTTTGTCCAAACTTATCATATCAATCTCATTCAAACTGTAGGATTCGTTTGGTGCACTAACGATGTCGATGGGTTTCGTCGGATATCTGATATTCAATTTGACCAAAACAGATGGAATGTTTAGACGCCTAATTGTACTGCGGGTTAAGCACAGCTGTTCGACGTTTTCTAAAATTTGTGCAAAGAGATCCAATGATGAATCAGGAACGACAACATTAGAGAAACTGATTATGCTCGCTTCTTTGCAAAGCCCGCAAGAGTTACTAGTGAATGTGGTGTTGGCTAAGTGGCATGATCCATGCCAATCGTTCCGCCAAAAACAGTATGTGTTATGTAGCTGCGAAATGAAACTTTGAATTTTATAATATATCATCATGCCAATGAAATATACAACATTGCTACTCACAGGATGAACAAAACGAAAGTTGATGATGTAATATCCATTTATATTGGCGTTTTAAATGTTGTGTTAAACAGCAATATGTAGAATAAGTTCTAATGTTTGAACACGCTACTAGTGATAAAATAATCGCAATTCAGCTGTGTGGACCCATGTCTACGCTCGAGTACAGCAATTTAAAAACAATTTATGTCACCATACCTAACAAGCACATTATGAGAAATGACGATTCCTTTTTATCATTACCTATATATCACACTGAAAATATATTTTGTTTAACTGTACGAAATCGCTCGTGCAGTTTACAAATGTGATTCGTTGGTTTCTTCAACGAAAAGATTCGTAGTGTGTTTGAGCTCGTTTTGGTAAAAAATCACTCCGACACAAAATATTGACAGATTTTTTCTCATCTTTTTTTGTCGGAATAATACAAAATGTGCTAAAAATAGCGCCAAGAAACTGTGAAGTAATAAACCATAGACTTGCATTGATCTTGTGTTATTGCTCGTATTCGGTCTAGTGGCAACCGTTTCCATCTAGGTCCGGAGTTCAATCCTTGATCCACCCCTTTCCCCTGACTTTGTTGTTGTGTCATTTCGACCATTATGGAAATAAACGTTGTGTTTGTTGTTTTCAACTGCCGTTTACAGTTCGTTTTTTTTACCGAACTTAAGTTTGATTCTATTCCGAATGACCGTTAAAAACAAAACAAATAATTGGTTGAAATTACAAACTCTTTCATTCAACCTGCCTTTGTGATGGAAAGGCGGCAAGTAAAACAAACTAAACTTTCGATTTGTTTACATACCAATTTGGTTGTTGTTTTTAACTCCAAATAATATATTATTTTGATTTTACCGCCGAGTTGTTTGAAACAAACTAATATTTTGGGTTGTTATCGGCATCGAAACAAACCGAACTTAAGTAAACTTATGTGTTAGTTAGAAACAACGAATTGTTGGGTCAAAACAACCGATTAACTTTGTTATTCCATGGTAATTTTAAAGATAAAAGCAAAACGACCATGAAATTCAACAAACGTGTCTGTAATTTCAAACTACACCGGTTTTTCTCCGTATGTAAAAACTGCTGTTGCAGTTGCCATATTCAGTTAAAAGTGAAGACTTTTTGCTTTTCACTGAAAAAAAATCATGTTTGGCGATTGGATTAGCTGTGAGCTCAGTTGAAAAGGATACCGAACAGCTTAATCGTAAATAAGTGTGTACAGCTCATTTTCTAGCAAAATTTAGATACACTTCGGTTAAACGATAGAATGTGCGAAATTCGAAATAATCTTCTGTTAATGATAAAAAGAGGTCGTTATTTCTCATGCGTTTGTGAATAAGGGTGTTATAAATTGTTATTAAATTGCAGTACTCGAACTTAGACATGATTCCGCGCAGTTGGATGGTGATTAGTTTATCTCTAGCAGTGGGTTCAAACATTGGAAGTTACTTTACACATTACCAGTAAAAATGTATATTAGATCAGCAGCTTTGCTTTTGTTCATCTTGTGAGTAATCATATTAAATATTTCATTAACATGATGATTTATTACAAAATTAAAAGATTTGTTTCTCTACTATGCAACACTTACTGTTTTTGGCGGAAGAATCGGCATAGTGTATATGATTTAACCAATACCACATTCACTAGTAACTCTTGCATGCTTTGCAAAGAAGCGAGCACAATCAGTTTCTCTAACGTTGTCGTTCCCGATTCATTATTGGAGTGCTTTGCACAAACTTTAGATGACGCCGAACAGCTGTGCTTATCCCGCAGTACAATAACACGTTTACACGTTCCAACTGGTCTGGCCATATTAAGCATAACAAATCCGGTGAAACCAATCGAATTCCTCTTTGCCCAAAACGAATCATATAGTTTAAATGTGATTAATATGCAAAATTTGGACAAACTGCCGACTGAAATAGCCCAGCTACATTCACTCGAAAATTTCAGCTGGAGTTCTACACCCGTGTTGGAGCTCGACTTTGAACTCTTCGATAGAATGGAAAATTTAACAACTTTTCGTATGATGGAAATGTCCACAAAGAACATCATTTTTTCAAAAACACAGCATTTTCCGAACCTTCGTTCGTTCATGTTCCGCGGCAGTCATTTAACAACGTTCAACGCCACCTCGTGGAATTTCCCATCATTGGAAGAACTCAACTTAAGCTGCAACAATTTCACTGTGATTCCACACCAAATCGCAACGTTTGGAAATCTCACTGGCCTCAGCATGAGCAGCAACCAAATAAAATCCATCGATATGCAGATCTTTGCAGGTTTGCGACGCCTCGCCAATCTATATTTGGAAAATAACCACATTTCCAGTATCACCGGCAAATTGCAGTTACCCGTGTTATATTATCTGCGATTAGACGTAAACCGTCTTGTTGAGCTGGACGTTTCACAGTGGTATTTACCTCTCTTGATCGACATAAATCTTCGTCGCAATCTTCTGAAGAGCGTGGTCGGTTTCACGAAATGTTTTGGTGGTACAGCCCATATAGACTTGAACGAAGGTCAGTGGGATTGCAGCTGGCTGGAGGAGATAGGACGGTCGATTAGAGGAATGGTCATCAGCTACATCTATTATAACTCGAGCTTCCAATATTGTTATGGTACGCGGGGTTTTCTTTTGTACGACCGGCCAGTTTGTAAAACTCCGCTAATTCAACACCTTGATTAATGTATGAAAACCAAAACACAAAATAAAAATGTTATAAATATTAATCGAAAATCATTATCCTTTAAGGGTCGCGCGTGGTTGGCTTAATGGGCGGAAACAACAGGACTTACTCAAAATAACTGGGAAAGGCATTTTTTTTAACAACTCTGAACTATTGTTGCTTTGGGAAGTGTTGCCCGATTTTCAATCCATTTAAGACATGAATCCTATGGACCTCTCCCGGAACCACCCAGGTGCCCCGGGACTGTCAGGTCAGGAGAGCCTGTAGTGGAGGAATTTGCTAGTATGTCCCGAAACTTGTCTGCCACAGGCTGACAGATGAAACACTGACAAAATTTTCAACCAACATGCTTTCAACGATCATAAATACTTCACATAACCAGAGGCGATCAGGCAAGACATTTTACTAGTTCATGTCAAATTGCTGTCGATTTCCTTATTGAGGCTGCGCCGCCATGAGCCTCTGGGTCTGCCTCTGCTGCGATGTCCAATCTAACGCTTGTTTGCAGATTTCGATTCCGCCCCTGCGTATAGTGTGGCAGACCCACCTCCACTTTCGCTCCCGACTTCCTGTCGCTATCGGCTTTTGATGACATCGACGATGGAGCATCACCGCGGGTATCTATTAACACTTATGTGGCCGGCAGGGTACCCGGGTACCTTTTTCAATTTCAAATCTCGATATTTTAATGGTTATTGAGACTAGGATGTTGGAACTCTGTTAGATCTTACAACTCGTGAATATACATCTATTACTGGGGTTGACCAAATTTTAAAGTGAGGAGGGGCAGGGGGAGGGGCTCCTGCATTTTTTTATTACGTGGAAGGCCGGCAGGGTACCCGGGTACCCACGAAATTGAAATGATCATATCTCCGTCAATTTTTCATCGATTTTGGAAATTTTTAGCTCATTCAATTCAGAAACTCATCATCTATCGGGAAAATATTTGGTTAGACCGATCTAATCACCGTGGTTTTCGGAAAATCCATATTTTTGGGAGCATGTCCTTATACCATATTGAAACCCACATTGTTAAGGCTAGGATACCTTAAAGTGTTTATGGTCAACCATGGCCTCACGGGAAGCGTGTTCCGAAATCACAGTTTCAAAGTCAACACGTTTTATGATTCCATGCCGGTCAGATACAATATGCCAAAGCAATTTTACGATGCTTGGTACCGAAATTGCCACTAACCTACCGAAAATCCCGTATATTGTATTGTATAAAAACACGGATCCGGAAATCCGGATTTTCCGGTACCTATGGTGATCGGACCGGTCTAACCAAATACGATCTCGATAGATAATGAGTTTCTGAGTTGAATGAGGCAAAAACTTTTAAAATCGGTGGAAAAATCGCTGAGATATGATCATTTCCATTTCGTGGGTACCCGGGTACCCTGCCGGCCTTCTACGGGTGTTTTTTTTGCTGGCCACACTACGGTTAATGAAGGCCTGCACCCGTTGAGTGTTCTTCGCTGATACACACCAGGTTTCACTGGCGTACAACAGCAGTCCATCCAACGATTTGAGTAGGGGTCTAAGTTGGCCATTGTGGCAGCCATATTGGTATTCTTTGCAGTTTCACCTTAAGTACTCTGCATATCAGACAGCCGTTGAGCTGAGAGCATAGACGGTTTGTGCTAAGAGAGCAAAGTCATCACTCATCAGACAGTTCGAGGTCATTCACGTGCTCCTTGGTAATGTGCTGCCACAGCAACACACGATTTGGTTCACGATCAATCGCACCTACCAGGATCTCGTTGATTACGATGAGAAACAATGGCGGTGATAGTATACACATCCTTGCCTCACTCCAGCAACCACCCGGATGGGATCGGACAAAACACCGTTGTGCAGTACTCTGCACGAAAATCCCAGATAACCAGTAATCGTATAAGATGTTGCAAAAAATGATAAAGTGGAGGCCATATGCGTGCATGCCTCCATTAAGGCGCATGTAAAATGTACGCATATCGCCTCCACTTTAACATCTTATGCAGCATCTTATACGATCACTGGTTGACTGGGATGCCCTGTACTGTGCTTCAATGAGGCCGATGATTTTCTCAGGGATACCCTTGCGCCTCAGGGCTCCCCACATGTTTTCGTGATTGAGATGGTCGAAAGCTTTTTCGTAATCAATGAACACCAGGTTGAGAGGTTCTTGGAATTCATTGATTTGCTCCAGAATGATACGAAGCGTGACAACATGGTCCACACAGGATCGTCCGGCACGGAATCCTGCTTGCCGTCGCCGTAGAGCTGCGCCAATCTTCTCCTGTATCCGGTTAAGGATCACTTTGCAGAGGACTTTGAGAATGATGCACAACAACCTTAATTATCGCATACAGTCAGGTCACCCTTTTTAGGCACCTTTACTAAGACGCCTTACATCCAGTCGGCCGGAAATGTCGCGGTTTCCCTGATGGAGCTTCGGTGTTTACACGGGTAATGCGTCGAGCCCTTTGGCGGATCATGCTTAGGTGTTGGTGGTGTGGCCGACAATTGAAAAAAGTTTCCAAAGTGCTCGAACCAGCGTTTCAGCTGGTCAACCGGTTCAGTCAATAGCTGTCCAGATGTGTCTTCCACTGGCATCGTAGCATTCATTGTAGTCCCACTAAAGCGACGTGAGACATCGTAGAGGAGACGAATTTTGCCGGTATTTACGCCTTCCTCGCCTTCAGCGACTAGGGAGACCGCCCATACTCTTTTGTTCCGTCTACATGAGCGCTTCACTTCCTTTCCGGGAGCCGAATAGCGCTGGCGAGCTACGGCTTTGGCTCCTCATATTTTCGCTCGCTCTATCGCGGCTTTGGCGTTCTTTCGATCCTCTATCTCCCTTCAGGCGTCATCTGTGATCCACAGTTTTCTCCTAGTGCGTAGCTTACACAAATGATTCTTGCCGGTAGCGATGAAGGCGTTCTTGATGACGCTCCATTGATCCTCTACGCTTCCACTTTCCGGAATATCCGTAGCTCGGTTCTCTAGCTCCTAGCAGTCGACGTGTGTTGAACCGGTGTCCGATTTTCTCCTATTGTCAATGGATCCGAGCAATGCACAGCCGGATCTCGCCTATTAGGAGATGATCGGACGCAATGTCGGCGCTACGTGTTTGTTCCGCGCATCAAGAAGGCTCCGTCTCCATTTTCGGCGGATGCAGATGTGGCCGATTTGATTTTCCGTGACATCATCACGGGAAACCCATGTCACTTTTTGCACTGGGCGATAAGGAAACAGATGTCCCCAATGTCATTGTTGCCACAAAACTCTACAAACAAACTGCTCACTTCTCGTTCATTTCTTCGAGACCATGGCGTCTCATGTCGTGTTCAATGTCGGAGTTGTCGGAACCAACCTTCGCGTTGAAGTCTCCCATGAGGTTTATTGTGGTAAAAACGAGCTGTGAAACTGGCAACACGGGCTAATAACAGAAGATGTTTTCGTGTTTTTCGTTTTTCAGTTTCTTCGTGTGCTAGACGGCGATCCTCAGGGGTTTTAATTCTCCAGGGAGAGTGCAAAATCATCCGGTGGAATATCTTCTGATGAACCCTTTGGAGTTCCAGATGGTAAGTTTCAGCGCAACTCCTGCAGACTGGCATGTCATATTCTCTGATTTGAGTCAGCAAGAACTAAAACGGTAATGAACACGGGATAATTGGTCCGAAAACAATTTTAATGATGTATTTCTATAAACTGATTAAAGATTCTGGAATAAGTTAATATTTAGAATATAATAATAATTTTGAATGTGCTATAGAATTTTGTCCGGGTGCCAGTTCGTGCGCGTTTGCTTCAGTGGTTCGATTTTTTTCATTTTCTATTCCGAAGTGAGCATTTCGACGGCGGCGGACCCAGCGTGCATCAGTGTGCTATAGAATTTTGTCCGGGTGCCAGTTCGCGCGCGTTGCTTCGGTGGTTCGATTTTTCTTTTTCTATTCCGAAGTGAGCATTTCGACGGCGGCGGACCCAGCGTGCATCAGTGTGCTATAGAATTTTGTCCGGGTGCCAGTTCGCGCGCGTTGCTTCGGTGGTTCGATTTTTCCATTTTGTATTCCGGGATTTGACTGTGCTCATCTTCGTACGGGACGGTTTAGCGTGATTTTGAAGCAAAATGAAAAAGCCGCTTTTTTTTCATTCGGGACGGCTGCGTCGTCGTCGTCGCCGATTTGACTATGCTCATCTTCGTACGGGGCGGTTTAGTGTGATTTTGGTGGCGAAGTAAAGAGGCCGCTTTTTTTTTCATTCGGACCGGCCGCGTCGTCGTCGTCGTCAATTTGAATGTGCACACCGTCGTACCCGTGTATAGTTGTAGCGGTTCAGTGTGATTTCGGAGAAGAGGCCAGTTAGTGGAAGATGCTGCAGCACATACGCACTGGACACTTCGAAGGATGTTTATTGGTGAGCTCTTTCCATTTTATCATAATAATTAATGCTATAGGATGTATAAAATTCTGCTCTGGTTTTTGTGTATTTATCTAACTAATATTGAAAAGTTCGTCACGTCATGTGCCGGCGCTAGTTTTCAATGCACATTCAGTTGATAATAAATATTTTTCTTTTATTTTTCGCATTTACACACAAATTTGAATGGTTCGTCATCTTCGGTGTCGACATTTGTAATATTTTAGTCAAAATGAATAAATGTTTTGACTCAAGTAAAGGTTGCATGAATCAAATCACTTACCAAAGTGAATCCAAATCATGTGACTCTCCCCTCCCCACTAACAAAAACTCCTTCCCGTGACAGTCGTGGAGAAGATGAGGTGATCTCGGTCTCTAGTAGCAACGTACGTCACACTAACATTCCTTTCCTTCCTCGATGACCGTAAGGACGTGGCCGGCGCCGTTATTGACTAATAAAGTCTGGAATTCTCGAACTGTGCACGATGAGAGCGGTAGCTACTCCCAAGCTCCGTTTGTTGGTTCCTTGTGCAATTTCGATTGTTCTGGTCAATCACGGAGTAGCAACTACGAATTGTACGGTCATCTATGCTCATGCTCATGCTCATTTAGAATATAATAATAATTTTGAAATATTTTTTCTTGTCATTTTATTTGAATTAGGGCGTGAAATTGCTTTATGTGGAGTTTTTTTTTAATGTTGTATTGTCATCGCGGTTGAAACCCGAAGCTTCCCCACACCCGACAATCGAATTTTCTCAAAATCCATACGTCAAACCTAACGTCGGACGTAGTGCACTGGACAGCGGACCTGGCCCTCTATCCAGCGCACTGTGTCCGACGTACTTCCGACACACGGTTTAGGAGGAACATCGATTTTCGCGTGTCAAAAATTCCGATTTTCAACTGCACGAACAATATTTCATACGTAGATATCGCATACGACACGGAGCATACGAACGATCACCCCGCATACCATAACAATATTGGAAGCTCGAGTTATAATAGATGTAGCTGATGACAATATCTCTAATCGAGCGTCCTACCTCCTCCAACCAGCTGCAATCCCACTGACCTTCGTAAAAGTCTATATGGGTTGCACCACCAAAACATTTCGTGAATCCGGCCACAGTCTTCAGAAGATTGCAGCGAAGATTTATGTTCTTCAAAGCAGGTAAATACCACTGGGAAACGTCTAGTTCAACGAGACGGTTTACGTCTAGCCACAGATGAGATAACACGGGTAACTGTAATTTGCCGGTGATATTGGAAACGTGGTTCATTTGTAATTCTAGATTGGCGAGCCGTTGCAAACTAGCAAATATCTGCATACCGATGGATTTTATTTGGTTGTTGCCCATGATGAGGCGAGTAAGATTTCCAAAGGTTGCGATTTGCTGCGGAAGTATGGCGAAATTGTTGTGGCTTAAGTTGAGTTCTTCCAATGACGGGAAATTCCACGAGGTGGCGTTGAACGTTGTTAACTGACTGTACCGGAAACCGAACACACGATGTTTTGGTAATTGCTGTGATTTAGGGAAAATGATGTCCATTGTGGACGTTTCTATCATTCGAAAAGTTGTTAAATTTTCCATTCTGGTGAACAGCTCAAAGTGGAGATCCAACACAGGTGTAGATTCGCACCAGAAATATTCTAGTGAATGCAGCTGAGCTATTTCAGTCGGCAGTTTGTTCAAATTTATCATTGCAATCTGATTTAAGCTGTATGATTCGTTTTGGGCAATGACAATCTCGATTGGTTTCATCGGATTTGTTATGGTTAATATGACCAGACCAGTTGGAATGCGTAAACGTGTTATTGTACTGTGGATTAAGGATAGCTGTTCGACGTCATCTAAAGTTTGTGCAAAGCACTCCAGTAATGAATCAGGAACGTCAACATAAAAGAAACTGATTATGCTCGCTTCTTTGCAAAGCCTGCAAGAGCTACTAGTGAATGTGGTATTGTGGGTATTGTTTAAGCGGTATGTACCATGCCGATTCTTCCGCCAAAAACTGTATGTGTTGTAAAGCTGGGTAAAATATCTTTTTATTTTTTAACATATCATCATATTAAAGAAATATTTAGTATTGTTACTTACAAGATGACTAAAAGCAAAGCTGATGATTTAATATACATTTATACTGATGTGCTAATCGACAATGTGTAAAGTAGCTGCCAATGTTTGGGCCCACTGTTAGAGATTAACTAAACGCAATCCAGCTGCACGGAATCATGTCTACGTTCCATTTTTGCAATTTAAAACCAATTTATAACACCTCAATTCGTAAGCATATTACGAGCCTTTTTATCATTAATAGTAGATTATTTTTTATTTTGAATTTCGAACATTTTATTGTTTATCAGAAGTAAATCTATATTTTGCTTGAACATGAATTATACACATTTATTTATGATCAAGCTGTTCGGTAATCTTTTCAACTGAGGTCGAAGCTAGCCAAATCGCCAAACTTACAACATTTCGGCATTTCTCACGAAATGTTTTCACAGCGAAAAGGCTTCACTTTTTACTGATTATGAAGACTGCCACAGCTGGTTTTACACACGGAAAAGAATCGATGTTTTTTGAAACAATTGATAAGTTTGTTGAATTTCAAACTACATAATTGATTATTTTCAAATGAAATTTTGTTACATCAAACTACAAATTATCGTTTCGGTTGGTTTTAACAACAAACTTAATTGGTTGTTCTAACTAAAGCTTAGTTTTTCTAAAGCTTAGTTTTTCAAAGCTGGGTACCAGGAGATCTCAGGGAGGTTTTTCGGGGGTCTGAGAAAGTTTTCGGAGCCTCTCAGGTGCGTTATATGGGTCCGAGGAGGTTTAAAGGGGATTTTAGAGGCATTTCAGAAGGTTTCAGAGCATTTTCGGCGGGATTCAGAGGCATTACGGAGGATTTTCGGGGGTTTCGGAGCCTCTCAGGTGTGTTACATCATGGGGTTCAAGGGGGTTTAAGGGCGATTTTAGAGGCAATTCAAAAGGTTTCAGAGCATTTTCGGCGTGATTCAGAGGCGTTACGGACGAGTTTTCGGGGGTTTCGGAGCCGCTCAGATGCCTTACATGGGATCCGAGACAGTTTAAGGGGATTCCAGAGGCATTTCAGGAAGTTTCAGAGTATTTATGGCGTGATTCAGAGGCGTTACGAAAATGTTACGGAGGATTTTCGGGGGTTTCGGAGCCTCTCAGGTGCGTTACATGGGGATCGAGGGGGTTTAAGGGAGATTGTAGAGGCATTTCAAAAAGTTCAGAGCATTTTCGGCGGGATTCAGTGGCGATACGGAGGAATTTTCGGGGGTTTCGCACCTTCTCAGTTGCGTTACATGGGGTCCGAGGAGGTTCAAGGGGGATCTTGGAGGCTTTTCAGGAAGTTTCAGAAGATTTTTAGAAATCCCATCACATATCTTTTGAAAGGCCCCTGAAATACTCCTTGGTTTGAAGGTGTTCTTGAAACCCCCTGATACGACCCCGGCCCAAAATGCCTCGAAACTCCTCTGAAACCTTCGTAACCCCATTGAAACGCCCTTAAAATCATCATAATAAATTTGAAATGCCTCTGAAACCCTTTGGACGCCGTTAATAGGGTCCATAAACCACTTGAAATACACCTGAAAACCCTTTGAAACGCCCCTGAAATGTTATCAATCGTCCCTGAAACCTATAGGAACGCCTTCAAAATATTCCTGAAACACCTGAAACTCTTAAATTACTCTGAAATGACTGAAATACCTTGAAACGTTCCTCAAACTTCTTGCAACGCCTTTTAAAGGCTCCTGAGATCCTTTGAATAACCCTTAAAGCCCCTTGGAACGTCCCTGAAACCCTCTTAAAACTATTGAAATGCCCCTGAATTCCCCGTTATCTATTGAAAACGCCAACAAATCTTGACAGATAGCCCTTAAAAGGCTCCTCGAATACCCTGAACCAACCGCAGATTTGCGGTACACCGAGGATCACCTGCTGAACGAATTCTTCGGCACCAAAATTGCCAGGGACTGTCGGATATCTTCACCAGCGTCAACACAAAGCGGTAAATAGAAAGAAAATCGCGTTAAATACTGTCGAGTCGAGTCAAGTACAAAACACTGAAGACGACCTTACAGTTGAGGTCGAAATACGTATCTGTCAAAGGATGCAAATTGTTAGTGGAATTAAAAGGAACAGTACTTAACGCGATTTTCTTTTTATTTACAGATATTCCCCTAACAAGCCCAGGTTAATCATCATCAACAAAGCGGTACTTTATTCCACCTGAAGCATCGCATCAAAACTCTTGGAGTAAGCTTTAGATTGACATCTGGGCGGCCACTCAGCAGCATAAACAAGGCTTTAGGACAGAAGGTCGAATGGGACAAAAGATCGAATGGACAAAAGGTCGAATAGACAATGGTCGAATGAACAAAAATTTTAGTAGGCAAAACTTATAAGAAAAACAAATTTAATGTGTCTTTGTTGTTGTTCATCGAGAGAAACGTTTTAGTGCTGTTTAAAAAAATATATGCATTTCAGCCACTAACATTTCTGTAGGAAATTTTCGCTTCTCTTGTTTATAGGGTGATATTTCAACATGTGTTAATGAAGTATTAATTTGCAACTTAGTTAGATTTTTTGTTCAGGAATTTTTCTTTCTTAAATTTATTGGCTGTAATTTTTAGTATGGTTACTAAAATAATTATTGACTCTTAAGGTACTTATTTTTCAAACTGAAATTTTACTGTAGAAATATTTATTGACTACATGTGCTTAGTGCTCAATTCCTCTTGGATTGATAGGTAGTTTATACGAATCACATTGTATAGGTACATTATTTTGTTTTGTTTGCTCACATAATGCCCAGAGATGTGTCGCAATACCATTTCTTCTATCATTTATGGGCATTTATTTCGAATTGCAATGCGATAATAAATAGCTGCATATAAACTTTTGCAAGTTTTAAGTAGACACTTTCCTATCTATCAATAATTTTTTTTTTTCAAATTGTTGAATAATTTTGCTATCACTGGTTCTATTGTTTTTGTCGGAAATGTCGTTTTTCTGTCAAGTTCTGATTAATTTTTCATGTGTTCCAATTTCTCTTTTGTCTATTCGACCTTTTGTCATATGTAGATTCTATAAACAACGCTGAAACAAAACAAAATCGGGTTGAAGGAAAGCACGCCACGCCGTTTTTTTCTTATTCTATCCCTCCCTCTCTTTCTCACGATTTGCCTACGCGATTTTGAAGGTATAAATTTCGGTTTCTACTGCACTGACGTAGCTGGAACTTGGGTTCCTAATACGTAGTAAAATCTCATATTTATATTTTGATAGCAGCGAAGCAATGGTGGATGATTGTGCTGGTGTAGCGTGTCACCAGTGCTGTTAATTTTAATTCCACTATAAGGCCTGAAGTACACTGAGTCAAACATTTCACTAGGAATGAACCTAACCCTTTAGAGCCGGAGGGGTCATATATTACCCCAACATTGAACCGGCTGTATAAATTTTCCCTTTCAATAAAACAGAATACTATCTTCGGTGAAGTTGTTGCAAATTGAGTCCTCTATTAGGAAAATGGAAATATTTTTACTTGAGACTTTATTGACAACCTAGAACATCCTGAACACCATGAAATTTGCAAAAAACGAAATAATTGACATACCAGTTGTTCTAAAAGCTGAATTCGAATATGAGTTACGTTCATATGTATTCATCTAACCTTCGTAAAGAATATCAAAAGGTGTTTTATATTCCGGGATGTTCTAGGTGTTCCAAACCGTCCTAGAGCGGAGGCCTTCAAATCTACAACAATTGTTTTATGTGTTTCACCATTAATAATAGCATTGTATAATCTACTGGGTTTCTTGAACCTTCTTATTTATTTATTTATTTATTTCGTCAACCGTTTGTAGACTACATACATACATAATTTGTTCTATATTCTATTGTATCGTACAGATTTGAAATATTGTTTTAACTTTACGCGAGACATGGTCAAGTCGATAGATTCGTAATGCTTATTGTAAATTAACATCATTCTATTGATTGGGCTGAATTTCGCATAATTTGTACGATGATGACTGACCGCAAATATGTTTCGATTTCTTAATTGTCGAGTCGGAGTTTAAAAATTTAAACAGAATAGCAGATTGCTGCAATCTACACGTTGCGAAACAATGTCATTTACAAATGTTATCATAGCATATTCACGACGTTCCTTTAAAGTTTGTATGTTTATTAGCATACAACGTGATTCATAAGAAGGAAGTGGAAAAGTTGTCCATCTCAGTTCACGTAGAGCAAATAGCAAAAATTTCTTCTGCACCGATTCTATGCGTTTTTCATGAGTTTTCATAAATGGGGACCAAACAATACTACAATATTCAAGAATCGATCTCACATAAGAAATGTACAATGTTTGGATAGTGTATGGATCGTTAAAATTGATACTAAATCGCTTTATGAACCCCAGCATGTTGGTAGCTTTATGAATTATTGTATTGTAATGATCGATAAAACTCAATTTAGTATCTAAGATCACACCTAAGTCTCTAACTCTTTCACATCGTTCAACGATTTGATCCCCTAAGGTCACACTAGTTATATGCTGGTTCCTTTTTCTACTAAAGGCGATAGAATTACATTTTTTGACGTTTAACTGAAGCAAACTTTTATTACACCACAAGTAAAACTACGTTTCGTTTAGATATATGCTAGTGTCTTCTTCACTTTTGATTTCCATGATTCCCTGGGGTCAGGGATGGTGCCGAAATGACGAAAAATGGTTATTTCGTGTATTATTCTGTTTGAACCATCGATTTTCAGCTGAATTTTCATTGCTAACAATAAAACACAAATGCGATAATCAAATTTGAATAAGTTGACCCATCTGGATCACCGTGACAGGTTCCGCGGGGGCCTCATTGGGGACTCTTCTGGTTTTCATCCAAAACATGTTGTGCGACATATCAAACCTCACGATTTCGAATGACTGAGTCAGAAACGATACCCTGAAGTCTGTATCAAGTAATATGGCCACTCCGGAACATCTAGCACAGGTTCCACGGAGGTGACATCACGGACGTTTAAGGTTTACAACCAAAATATGCCGTGCGATGTATCAAACTTCATGATTCCAAGAAAATGGGGCAGAAAAAAATGACTGAAGTATGTAGCAACTGATATGGCCGCCCCTGAACACCTGAAACAGGTTCCACGGGAGCCTCTCAAACACAATAACACAAGAAATAATCAAATAAGACAAAAACAGAGCCCTCCCCCACCCCCTGACCCCAGTACAATCCGGAATATCTTCGGAATGGTTCCGGATATTACATGACCACTTGAGTGTAATAAACTTGCACCAATTTATGATCGATTAAGGGCGACTTCAAAAAAATCTGATGAAAATTGACGAAATGCCAGCATTTTCCAAATGAGTTGTCGGGAGACGGGTATGTGAAGGTTAAAATGCTTGGCGATTGTGCAAGTCACTTTGGATTCAATGGGTCGGCAGAACAAAGTCACCATTGAACTTCACTTAATTGTCCGGCCTTAAATATCATTTAAAACCACTTTGGGTACTTACGTGGTGGCTAAATTTCACTTAGAAACTAATTGTTGGGTTCTACGAATCATTAGAAATCAGCCACCATGTTGCATGTCTGAAAATTTGTTAAAAAATCTCATAAAAACCAGAGAGATTACAAAAATCTTCCTTCCTGTTATGAATCTGATGGAAAGCGAATGAATTCATGAAGGGTGAATATGATTATTTCACCATAAATTTTGGATGGCACATGAAATTAAGGTATGACATCGAGATGGTAAATTACAAATGAAATGTTGGGTTTGAACATTAATTTCAGCCATTACCAAATAGCACATACACTGTGGTGCATAATTGATCGGACAAACGCCGATTTTCATACAAAATGACCAAGTTTGAGATGCTGTAACTATGGTTTGCTATGGTGGATTGAGCTCAATTTTTGACACGGAACTACAAATATGCTGTATTTTGTGTATACAAAGTATAAAATGTTTTCGTTCACAGGTCTGGGCGTGGCAAGGCATTGAAAATATTGCAAAAGTGATCGGACAGCGGTACCCCTTTGATTCACACGCGTGCCGCTGTCCGATCACTTTTGCAATATTTTCAATGCCTTGCAACGCCCAGACCTGTGAACGAAAACATTTTATACTTTGTATACACAAAATACAGCATATTTGTAGTTCCGTGTCAAAAATTGAGCTTAATCCACCAAAGCAAACCATAGTTACAGCATCTCAAACTTGGCCATTTTGTATGAAAATCGGCAGTTAGGGTTACTTTCATCCCGAAGGCTAATAAAAAGGATAGGACATCACCAAAATCCTTCAGACCGATTAGCTTATCGTCAGTCTTACTAAAAACGATGGAAAAAATTATCGATGAGCATATTAAATCATCATATACAGCCAAAGTTCCTTTAAGCAAATTTCAGTTTGCGTATCAGGAAGGCAAATCATCAGTAACAGCACTACATGCAGTTGTTACAAAATTAGAAAGGTCTTTGGAATCAAAAGAAATTTCACTTGCAGCTTTCCTTGACATTGAAGGAGCATTTGACAATTCATCTCATAATTCAATGATATCTGCAATGAGGAAACGTAACTTCGTAAACGTAACTAACTAACTTCGGAAACGTAACTAACGTAGCGAGATGTTATCAAACAGAGAAATATCGGCAAACCTTGGAAGCTCTTCCATTAGTGTCAGAGCAGTAAAAGGGTGTCCACAGGGAGGCGTGCTATCACCTCTATTGTGGTCATCAATAGCCACTGGTCGACAGTAAATCACGCACTTTGACCACTTGATCCATTTCCGAAAGATTTTGGCCCGCTGATTCCGAATCTGACTTCGGAATTGCTGTAACACGTACAGTTTTTGAGAAAAATAGGGTTTTATTCACAAAATTTCATATTTTTATAGAAAACAAAATATTGTCTTAATATTTATAATTTTTTTATCTGCTCATCATAACCAGTATTTAAATTCAATAGATTTTGATTCACTGATTCAGAATCTGACCTAAGAATTTTTGTAAAACGTAATTTTTTTGAGAAAAATGGGGCTTTATTTACAAAATTTCATGTTTTTAAAGAAAATATACTATTGTCTTTTTAATTTTAATTTTTTATCTCCTCATTTTAGCCTATATTTATATTGATTAGATTTTCATCCACCGATTTGGTAACTAACCTAAAAATCTCTGTAACACGTGCAGTTTTTGAGAAAAATGGGGTTTTATTCACAAAAGTTCATATTTTCAAAGAAAATAAAATATTGTCTTTATAATTTTAAAGTTTTTATCTACTCATCTTAATTCATATTTTATATTAAAAAGATTCTATTTCACTTATTCGTATTCTCACCTATGAATTTCTGTAACACGTAAAATTTTTGAGAAAAATATTTTATTCACAAAAATTTCATATTTTCATGGAAAAACTATTGTCTTTATAATTTTATTTTTTTTATCTGCTCATATTAACAAATGTTTATGTTCAATGGATTTACATATACTGATTCGAAATCTGACCCAAGAATTTCTGTAACACGTACAATTTTTAAGAAAAATAATTGTTGGCGTAAGTAAAAGGAAAACACAGTCTGGGTAGATGCCAAACTGGGCAGCTTCAAAGTTGCAAATATATTTCAATTAATTCAATAGCATATACAAAAAAATGATCTACTTACATTTCTGGGTAACAACCTAATTAACCTGCGCTACAATGGGGTTTTATTTTTTCTCAAAAAATTCACGGGTTACAGAAATTCTTAGGTCAGTTTCCGAATCATTGGATCAAAACCTATTAAATATTGGTTAAGATGAGGAGATAAAATTTTAAAGACAGTATTTTATTTTCTCTAAAAATATGAAATTTAGTGTTTTTCTTAAAAGCTGTACATGTTACAGAAATTCTTTGGTCAGTATATAAAAATCTATTAAATACAAATATTGGTTACGATGCGCAGATGAAAATTTGAAAATTATGAAGACAACAGTTTATTTTCTATGAGGATATGATTTTTTTTTGTAAAATTCCATTTTTCTCTAAAATTATACGTGTTACAGAAGTTCTTAGGTCAGATTCTGAATCAGAATATAGAAATCTATTAAATACAAATATTGGTTAAGATGAGCAGATAAAAATATTAAACTTATAAAGACATATGAAAATATGAATTTTTTTGAATAATCCCTACTAAAATTTTACCTGTTCCGGAAATTCTTAGGCCACATTCTGAATCAGTAGATCAAAATCTTTCAATAAAAAAATTGGTTATGATGAGCAGGTGGAAAATTGAAAATTATAAAAACAATATTTTATTTTATATGAAAATATGAAATTTGTGAATAAAACCCTATTACAGTAAGGACCCGATTTTGTCAGCCCCATTGTACGACAAACTTTTTGCTCTCGTTATCTTACGGCCAAACTTTAACGAATTTATCAAAGTCTATCATCACAGTACAGCTTAAATGCTGAACATAGATGGATAAAAAGTTTGAAAAACTGTTTAGGTTTTTGAGGAGAGCAAAAAGATGGATAAAAAGTTTGAAAAACTGTTTAGGTTTTTGAGGAGAGCAAAAAATGTGTTCTGGAAAGGGGCTGACAAAATAGGGTCACTTATGTATTCTCAAAAATTGTACGTGTTACAGAAATTCTTAGGTCAGATTCCGAATCAGTATATGAAAATCTATTAAATACAAATATTGGTTGAGATGAGCAGATAGAAAAAAAAATAAAATTATAAAGACAGTAGTTTATTTTCTTTGAAAATATGAAATTTTGTATTTAAAATTCTATTTTTTTTCAAAAATTTTACGTGTTACAGAAATTTTTAGGTCAGATTGCAAATCATAACATGAAAATTTATTTAATATAAATATTGGAAAACATGGGCAAATAAAATAATAAAATTATAAATACAATAGTCTATTTTCTATGAAAATTTGGAATTTGTGAATTAAACCCAATTTTTCTCAAAAAAAAAATACGTGTTTCTAAAATTATTAGGTCAGATTCTGACTCAATGGATCAAAATCTATTGAATATGAATATTGGTTAAAATGAGCAGATGAAGTTATGAAATTATAAAGACAATATTAAGTTTTCTCTGAAAATATGAAATTTTGTGAATAACACCATAACACCCTACTTTCTCAAAAATTTTACGTGTTACAGAAACTCTTAGGCCAGTTTCTGAATCAGTGGATCAAAATCTATTGAATACAAATATTGGTTATGATGAGCAGATAAAAAAATAAAATTGTAAAGACAGTAGTTTATTTTCTATGAAAATACGAAATTTGTGTTTAAAACCCTATTTTCTCAAAAATTTTACGTGTTACAGAAATTGTTAGGTCAGATTGCAAATCTATTGGATATAAATATTGTTAAAGATGGGCAGATAAAAAAATAAAACTATAAATACAATATTCTAATTTCTATGAAAATATGGAATTTGCCAATAAAACCTAATTTTTCTCAAAAAAATTACGTATTACTAAAACTATTAGGTCAGATTCAGACTCAGTGGATCAAAATCTATTGAATATGAATATTGGTTATAATGAGCAGATGAAAAATTTAAAATTTTAAAGACAATATTAAATTTTCTATGAAAATATGAAAATTTGTGATTAAAACTCTATTTTTCTCAAAAACTGTACGTGTTACAGGAATTCTGAAGTCAGATTCGGATTCAGCGGGCCAAATTCCATTAGAAATGGAACAAATGGTCAAAGTGCGTGAAAAAAGTTTAAATTTTGTCGACTAGTGTAGTTGATGATCTTCTCAAAAATTTGGAATCTCAAGGATTCGAGGTAATTGGCTTCGCTGATGATATAGTCATACTAGTTCGTGGTAAATATGATTCTATCATCACCTGCAGAATGCAAAGTGCTTTAAATTTAGTCTCTTTGTGGTGTAATAGGGAAGGGCTAAATATAAACCCTTCTAAAACTACTATTGTGGCATTTACACGAAAGAGAAACTACTCGATTGGAACTTTAAGATTGAAAGGAACAATTTTGGAACTTTCAGATACGGTCAAATACCTAGGTGTATTACTTGACAGCAAACTCAACTGGAATAATCATTTGGAGTATGCAATTAAAAAAGCGACTAATGCTCTATGGATAAGTAAAAGAACTTTTGGTAGGCAATGGGGACTAAAGCCAAAAATGATCCGATGGATTTATTTGGCAATTGTAAGACCCAGGATTACCTACGCTTCATTGGTATGGTGGCCTAAGACTAGGGAAAAAGGTGCACAAAAAAAGCTAGAAAAGCTACAGAGATTAGCAACTTTTTCAATTACTGGTGCAATGAGGAGTACGCCGTCGAAAGCACTCGATGCTTTGCTTCACTTACTTCCATTACATCAATTCGTGCAATTAGAAGCTGAAAAGAGTGCTCTAAGGATTGAAAGATCTGTGAACCTCTTTGCAGGTGATCTTGTAGGTCATCTCAGCATCTTAAGAACATTTAATGTTAATCCCTTGATATTGAATAATGAAGATTGGATGGCGAAAAAATACAACTTCAATCGTTCATATCAAGTGATTAACGTTGAACGTGAACTATGGGGATCGGGTGGTCCGAACTTTCGATCCGGATCAATAGTTTTCTATACAGATGGTTCAAGATTGAACGATCAAGTTGGAGCAGGAGTGACTGGCCCGGGTGTAGATTTATCGATTCCGATGGATAAGTGGCCAACTGTTTTCCAAGCGGAAATTCAAGTAATTCTGGAATGTGTTGTTATTTGCTTGCGCAGAAATTACAGGCATTCAAATATTTGTATTATGTCGGACAGTCAAGCAGCCCTGAATGCTCTAAATTCGGCGACATGTACATCTAAACATGTTTGGGAATGTGTCCAATCACTTCAAAAATTGTCTTGTCGTAATCAAGTCAATCTATACTGGGTTCCTGGTCACTGCGGAATTGAAGGTAACGAAAGAGCAGATATGTTAGCTAGGCTCGGATCGTCACACCAATTTATAGGACCAGAACCTTTTTGCGGGCATTCTACTGCATCTCTTAAAATGGAGCTGAAGGTATGGGAATTATCAAAAGTGGATGCCAATTGAAAAAACACTTCAATAGCGAGGCAGGCGAAACGTTTCATTGATCCGAACGTAAAAATGACTCGCAAAATATTGGAACTCTCCAAGAAAGATATTAGTATGTATACTGGTCTTATGACAGGTCATTGTCAGAGTCAATATCATTTGAAGCTAATCGGAAAACTTCAAAATGATCTGTGTCGTTTTTGTAACACAGAAAAGGAAGACTCAGAACATTTGTTATGCCATTGTCCGGCAATTTTTAATCAAAGAATTATGTTCTTCGATAAGGGGCTACTTGAACCCTATGAAATCTGGAGAACAAATCCTAGTACGGTATTGCACTTCATCCGATGTGTAGTACCGTGCTGGGGAAATGCTTTATGTCAAGTGATGACGACCACTCCCAATAGTGGTACGTTATCCAGACAAAGCTAAACAAAAATGGGAAACATGTCACAATAGATCAAAACAATGGTCGCAGTGATGCTAATACCCAACACGGAATAAAAAAAAATGAAAATCGGCGTTTGTCCGATCAATTATGCACCACAGTGTAATTGGTTTCACATTGAATTTATTTGCAGTGTTCGTTTGATAAATCAATATGCTTCTGCTCCTAATAATGAGGTATTTACGATGTAACTGAGAACATATTCGATACTTAATGTTATGTTATAGGAATGTATTGAAAAACATCTTTTGTAACATCAAAGATGTTTTATAAGCCGCCATTTTTTGCGCTTTTTCGATGATATAAGTGTACGAAAATAAGTTATCCATAGTTAGAACAAAACATGAACGTTTGTATCAAGCATGTATTATATACATTATTATAACAAGTTGTGTTACTTGGGATATTGAGGGTCGTCCAAACTATTCTATGATGAAGTTCTTCCAATCTACAAGAATAACTTCAAGTAATTTCACCATAATATGCTGGGATCCGTGAAGCTCTTGAAATCTCAAATGTCAAATGTATATTTATAATTTATGTCGCTGGTTTGTGCCATTCACATTCATTTCTACGAACAATCACACCGCATACCATAACAATATTGGACGCTAGAGTTATAATAGATGTAGCTGATGTCAATTTCGCCAATCGAGCGTCCTACCTCCTCCAACCAGCTGCAATCCCACTGACCTTCGTTCAAGTCTATGTGGGTTACACCACCAAAACATTTCGTGAATCCGGCCACAGTCTTCAGATGGTTGCGGCGAAAATTGATGTGGACCAAAGCAGGTAAATACCACTGGGAAACGTCTAGTTCAACAAGACGGTTTACGTCTAGTCGCAGATTAGATAACACAAGTAACTGCAATTCACCGGTGATATTGGAAATGTGGTTATTTTCCAAATATAGATTGGCGAGGCGTCGCAAACCTGCAAACATCTGCATATCGATGGATTTTATTTGGTTGTTGCCCATGATGAGGCCAGTTAGATTTCCAAAGGTTGCGATTTGCTGCGGAAGTATGGCGAAATTGTTGTGGCTTAAGTTGAGTTCTTCCAATGACGGAAAATTACTTGAGGTGGCATTGAACGATGTTAAATGACTGTACTGGAAATCAAACACACGAAGTTTCGGTAATTGCTGTGTTTTTGAAAAAATGATGTCATTTGTAGACGTATTCACCATACAAAAAGTTGCTAAATTTTCCATTCTGGTGAACAGCTCAAAGTCGAGATCCAACACAGGTGTAGAACGACAGCGTTTATGTACACCATCTCAACCACCACTAAACTATATAATTCATTTTGGGCAATAACGATCTCGATTGGATTCGCTGGATTTTCGACATTCATTGTTATCAGCCCAGTTGGAATGTTTACGCGACTTATTGCACTGCGGAGTAAGTGGAGATGTTCGACGTTTTCTAAAACTTCTTCAAAGAACTCCAATGATGAATCAGGAACATCAACATTAGTAAAACTCATCATGCTCACTTTATTGCAACCCGAGCAGACGGCAACATCTGACGAATATCACTTTTAGCTATTTAAAATTGAATTACTGGCGAACAAGAAGTGCTATTGGTTTGTTTGAGATAAGAGCTAAAACATCAAAAATAATATCAAAAGTTTATATGGGAAACAGCTCAATAATATCTCGATAAGATATTGCAAGATCAAAATAATAGCAGTCAAAAGTTGCCGACGGAACGGCAAATCAATATCAAAATATGATCTGACAGGCTATCTGACAAAAAAAGAAAAAAAGTAACGAAAAGCCAATAATCAGTATTGAACTCATGACCCTTGGATTAGCTGGTGGTGATAGTTACCACTCAACTGTTGCTTATTGCTGAAATCATGAAGTAAAAAGGAGCATCAAGTTCTTCGTTTTTACATCCAACGAAACAACTAACGGCATTACACTAACATTTAATCACCGTGTGGATGTATGTAAGTTCTTTTAAAAGAACAAAATTTGATCTTGTATATCTGCTTGTTTATCTGCTATCTCAATGTCAACAAAAGTTTCGAGAAAAAAAATAAAATGCACAGTTTCAGACTTGTTGAAGTTGTTTTGACTGTAAAACGTTGCTCTTTTGCCAAAGACATATTCTGTGATTAATTTGGGCCTCCGCAGAGATCGTCAACATTCGCGCGTAGAATAGGCAGAAGAAATAGAATCGACTCATCGTAAGTAGACCAATTAAAAGTCCCGGATTCACCCCGGAAGCCGCTCCAACAAATTGATAACCAGTTGTTGTCATCCCCCAGGCTTTTTGATCGGAAAGTCCGGTCGCCCAGAAGTATCATCTACGAAATGCTCTCGAGTTCGCGAAATTCAAGCTTCGCGGACGGTGCCGAACCGTAGGCACAATAATTCTTCAAGCCCTACTGTGCCAAAAGGAGCTTAAGTAGAAGGTTAATATATGCTTTCGAAGGAATTTCAATAGTAGAACTAGCCTTGGTGGAATAGTGTGTCGGTGGTGGATGTAATTGATAAAAGTATGTGAGTATGTAATATCCTAGAGCAAAAAGTCATGTAAATGTCAACATTAATCAGAACCAATCATTACCTTCATAAGTGACCTTTTGCAATAAATTTATGTGAAGAGAGTTAATACCTTTTTTTAGGTCGTTTGTGCCCATACGAAAACATTCTAAACAGTTCTAAAAATCGCAAAAACTTACGGGAATTATTAAAAGTTTTTATTACTAACCCACGTATGAAGCATTATCCGTGGTCGCATGGCATGCACTTTGCGTATCAATTTGTATTCATTCACGTTAATTTGAAAGTGCGGCTGGTAGTCACAACCCAATATCATACTGAGAGCTAAAACTGCTATCATATCACTTTCAGTTATGATTGTGATATGCAATAAATTTTTGAATTACACTTTAATAACACCTTGTGCTATGATATCAAAATTTGTTCGGTATTAGCTATGATTCAGATATTCTCGTCTGCCCGGGAAAGCATGGAAGAGTTACGAGTGAATGTGATATTAGCTAAGGAGCACGATCCATGCCGATTGTTCCTCCAAACACAAATTGCGTTATGTAGCTGGGAAAAAGATCTTCAAATGTCATAATATATCATCATGCCAATGAAATACATAGAATGACTACTTACAGTATGAACAAAATCAAAACTGTCCTTATATGCATTTCTATTGATGTTTTGAATGCTGTGCCAATCAGCAGTGTAAAGCAATTTCCAATGTTTTCACCCGCTTACTAGTGATAAACTAATCGCAATCCAGCTGGACTCATATCTTCACTCAAGTACAGCTATTTAAGAACAATTTAGTTCACCATAATTGTCATGCGCATCATGGAGAATAGCAATTCCATTTCCCCTCAAACGCTCCTTCCGGCGGCGTTTTTTTCCTCCCGCAAGAAGTGGGTCTACTGTTTCCGCTTCTGTTTGTATCGTTTCACAGTCTGCCGGGTACCATGCTTCAGCAATAATGCTCGCGCTGCGTTCTTTTCCTTCAAATCGCTCTGCACTCCTCGTCGAACCATTTGACATTTCGTCGCCGTTTTTTCCTCCAATATGTTTGACAATTCACATAGGCAAGAAAATAACAAAAATATCTTGTACTTTACCGACTTTGTTACCGCTCTCTTTTTGCTCATATTACATCTTTCAAATGCCCTGCGAACTGTCAAATATTTTGGAGGTTTTGTGGTGTCGTAAAGAACTCCGCCGATACGACGCAAGCTACGGTACAATGATACATGTTGCTCTTTACAGACATTTACCAGATTTGCTGGTATGTCTGAAAAATATTTTAAATTTTTAATTACGTCTGTCTTGATTTTCCCTCTCCGACAACAGTAAAAAGAGCGCATGAAAAACTTGAATTTGAATTCATCAGTTTTTCCGTGTGCTAGACGGTGAACCGCAGGGTTTTTCATCTTCCAGGGAGAGTGCAAAATCATCCGGTGGAATATATTCTGATGAACCCTTTGGAGTTTCAGATGGTAAGTTTTAGTGCAACTCCTCCAGAGTGGCATGTCATATTCTCTGATTCATGCCAGCAAAAAATAAAACGCCAATGAACACGAAAGACACTTTTCAGACCAATTCCTATGGTGTATTTCCATATTTCTATAAAATGATTAATGGTTTTGGAATAAATTAAAATATTAAGAATGCAAAAATTTTGGAATATTTCGTTTTGATTTTTGGTAATTCTACTCGAATTTGAGTGTGAAATTGCTTCAAACGGAGTTTTTTTTTAGAATATAGTGCATTTATTAATGATGTCGCTGGTTTGTGCCATTTACATACATCTCTACAAACGACATAGATCGTACGAACGATAACCCCGCATGCCATAACAATATTGGACGCTCGAGTTATAATAGATGTAGCTGATGACAATATCTCTAATCGAGCGTCCTACCTCCTCCAACCAGCTGCAATCCCACTGTCCTTCGTACAAGTCTATATGGGTCGCACCACCAAAACTTTTCGTGAATCCGACCACGCTCTTCAGAAGATTGCAGCGAAGGTTTATGATCTTCAAAGCAGGTAAATACCACTGTGAAACGTTCAGCTCAACAAGACGGTTTACGTCTAGCCGCAGATGAGATAACACGGGCAACTGCAATTCGCCGGTGATATTGGAAATGTGGTTATTTTCCAAATATAGATTGGCAAGGCGTCGCAAACCTGCAAATATCTGCATATCGATGGATTTTATTTGATTGTTGAACATGATGAGGCGAGTAAGGCTTCCGAAGGTTGCGATTTGTTGCGGAAGTACGGTGAAATTGTTGTTGCTTAAGTTGAGTTCTTCCAATGACGGGAAATTCCACGAGGTGGCATTGAACGTTGTTAAATGACTGTACTGGAAATTGAACACACGAAGTTTCGATAATTGCTGTATTTTTGAAAAAATGATGTCCTTTGTGAACGTTTCTATCATACGAAAAGTTGTTAAATTTTCCATTCTGGTGAACAGCTCAAAGTCGAGTTCCAACACAGGTGTAGAATGACAGCGCAAAAGTTCTATTGAATGCAGATGGGCTATTTGTCTCGGCAATTTATTTAAGGACACCACCTCAAACACCACTAAACTATAAGATTCGTTTTGGGCAGTATCGATCTCGATTGGAATGTGATGTGAATGTGAATGTGATATTAGCTAAGTAGCACGATCCATGCCGATTGTCCCTCCAAACACAAATTGCGTTATGTAGCTGGGAAGAAAATCTTCAAATGTCATAATATATCATCATGCCAATGAAATACATTAGATGAGTACTTACAGTATGAACAAAATCAAAACTGTCCTTATATGCATTTATATTGCTGTTTTGAATGCTGTGCCAATCAGCAGTGTAAAGTAATTTCCAATGTTTTCACCCGCTTACTAGTGATAAACTAATCGCAATCCAGCTGTGTGGACTCATATCTACACTCAAGTACAGCAATTTAAGAACAATTTAGTTCACCATAATTGTCATGCACATCATGGGGAATAGCAATTCCATTTCCCCTCCAACGATCCTTCCGACGGGTTTTTTTTCCTCCCGAAAGAAGTGGGTCTGCTGTTTCCGCTTCTGTTCGTTCCACAATCTGTCGGGTACCATGCTTCAGCAATAATGCCCGCGCTGCGTTCTACTCCTTCAAATCGCTCTGCACTCTTCGGCAAACCATCCATTTCGTCGACTCCGTCCCATGACCTGATGATGGTTTCGGCTGCGTCGATTGTGGCAGCAGTCCTCTAGGTCTAGAGGAGCCACATCGAGCATATCGAGCTGAGGCGGCATTCGGTTGCTTCAGTTACTCCAGCAAAATGTCTTGTCTCCTCCTCTTTCATCTCGCTTATTCTCTTGCATGTTTAGGAGAGTGAGCAAGAAAAAAGAAAAAGCTGGCTCCGCTATTGACTGTGACGGTCGCCGATACCGGACATTGTTGAAGATGGAAAGTTTTGGGCGGTGCACAGTGGGAAAAATCGACCCAAAAAACGGATCTTTTAACGCCGCTGGTTTCGGTACGAGAAGTTGACCATTTTTGACGTAAAAAATTACGAGAAATCGATTGGTGCTAATTTCTTTCACCACACGACACTAGAAGTGGTCCATTTTGCCGTATTTTGCCCTTTTTTCATACAAAAAGAAAATCAAAATGTACATTCAAACAACTAACACGACTGTAGATCATTGAAAATAGCTGCAGGTGTAATTGGAAATAAATAGGAAGCATAAGAGTACATGAAAGATCCTTTTGCATGTTTTTTTTTGCCCCATATGCCCCAACAACTGTCGGATATTCCCAATTTTCCGTGATTATGAATGGATTTTTAATGTTACTGGCTTAAAGTTAATTTGTTTGCCATAAACAAAAAGCGCTAGATCTTTTATCACCAAAATCATCTTCGGGAGTTGTCCAATTTGCCCCATTTTGCCCTATTTTCATTAAAAAATGAGATTTAAAATGTATTTATGAAAAACAAATACTGCTATGAAACGTTGAAATTAGTTTAAGGTGCAATTGGAAGCTAACAGTTATCATGCGCATATATGGAGGATAATTACCCTATTTTACCCTACATGCCCCTAAAACTGCTGGATGATATCATATTTTGTATAGTTTTGTAATGTCGCTGGATGCAAAACATGAAGCCCTGGATCATTTTTGATATATACAAATGCGGTTTATTGATTAATTCTACAATCATTCTCGGAATGGTATAAATAGCTGTCCATTTCACCCCAATTTGTCCTGATTTATGCCATGTAATGAATATATCAATTTGCTCTGAATTTTTGTCCAGTAATGAATAAATTTATTATACTTATTAGCATTGGTACTGAAACCCATGTTATCAAAAAGACATAAACATGACTTTTTCTATAATTTCAGCTTTTGATGGGGAATTAAGGGCATAATAAGCATTTAATAAAATATGTCAAATATGCGCTAAACTGATTAAATAAGGCGTCTTGAATCACCAAATTATATATATATATATATATATTTAAGATGCCTCATTTAACCAGTTGTGTGCATATTTGCCACAAATTAAGATTAGGGTTAATGCTTATTATACCCTGTATCCCCCACCAAAGTGATATGTTTTAACTATCCTTTCGATTACATTGGTTTCAGTAACAAAAGTCCATCAATTCGGACATAAGCAAATGGGGGAAACCCATTCATTCATGAGGCGACACCAAATCAGGGCATTTGGGGTAAAATGGACAGCTATTTGTACCATCCCATGAACTATACTAAACCTTATCGATAAACCATATTTGTATATATAAAAAATGATCTAGGACTTCATGTATTGCAACCAGTGACATTACAAAACAATAGAAAAAATGTTAGCATCCAGCAGTTTTAGGGGTATGTAGGGTAAAATAGGTAAAACATCTTTTATTTATGCGCATAACAGCTGCTAGCTTTCAATTGCAACTAAGACTAATTTCAACGTTCTATCCAGTATCTGTTTCTTAAGGCGAAACTGGAAGCATTTTCTCATTTTTTCGGTTTTTGATTTTTTATTAAATAACGAAGCAATATTTTCAAAATCGGTTTTCGTGCACATGTATGGATCAAGGTATCTTCTGAATTTTTTTGAGGTGGAAAATGTTTTCCATTTTTGCAGAAACCATTTTTTTATGAAATTTTGTTCAAAAATGGTTTCTTCAAAAAAGAAAAATATTTTCCACTACAAAAAAAATCAGAAGACACCTTGATCCATACTCTACATGTGCACGAAACCCGATTTTGAAAATATTGCTTCGTTATTTAATGAAAAATCATAAACCAAAAAGTGAGGAAATGCTTCCAGTTTCGCCTTAAGGTCCCATTAGACATGACAAATATTTGGCCAAACAAGCCCAACAAATGACCAACACAACGTGAATCGTAGCAACCTTGGATAAATGTCGGGCTTCAATGGCAAATATTTGTCATAATGACAAATAGTTTAAGGCTTTTTGCGGCATCATCAGCATCGGCAGCCATGTTGGATATGTGGCTCGAAATTTCGAAGCGATAATTCTTTGTCATCAAAGCGAATATTCGTATGAAAAAGTATCATCCTATATGCTCACTCGCAGTGATTACAATGATATTTTTTCTGCTGCGTTGCTGAATAATTGGCAGTTTTTTATCACTTCAAAAACGCAAGACAAACAATCATTGAAAAGCAAAAAGTCAATGATTCGTTTGAAAGCGTAGTGATGCATCATGACACCTTAATGGCACCTTTATAAATACAATTTAAATCTAATTTATCTATGATGATAGGGCAAAATTGGGCAAATTGAACAACTACTGAAGATGATTCTGGCGATAAAAGATCTTGCGCTTTTTGTTTATACAAAAAAGAGAAATTTAAATCAGTAACATTAAAAATTGTGTAGCTGCCGGCTTAGAATAGCACTACGGACCACCTGTTCCGGTGGTAAAAGTCCACCAAACAGGTAACCCCAATCCAAGGTGTCAGGCGACCCGTGCTGAGGGATGAATGGTTGAGAGGGTTTAAAATATGCTCGATCTTTAACGGAGCCCGTAGCGTGGGTAGATCGCCTTTTTGGGTTGCGTTGCGGTGAAAGATCTACCAAACCGAACCCTAGTCCTAACTGCTTCCAACTAGTGGAACAGCATAACTTAGTAATCAAAGGAAAACACTTTGGTCCTTATTACATTTTACACCTTGTTGAAAGTGATAGGTCTCGGTTTTAGGTGTGGCCGAGATAGACCTTGAAACAGGGACAAATGGATTAGTATTCCTAATATTTTATTCGGTGTTCACTAGTTTGAAACAGTAAGGACTAGGGTTCCGATGCATGGTCAATATCGGTATCATTTCTTGACTTTATCGTTAGGGGATCCGATTTTGACTGAAAAAGGAGCGTGTTCAAAGCGGAACCTATCAATCAGAATCCTCCCTTGCGATCAAGTTGAAAATGACTACTGTAATAAAACCGAATACTTTATAACTTCTCAATGGTGATAAAGTAATACGACATGCACTATACAAATGACACGGGATATACCACAATAGATCAAATATTGGTCGCAGTGGTTTATGTTCCGAACAGAGAAAAAAAAAACATTAAAATTCCATTCATAACCATGTAAAATTAACCATTTCTAGCACTTGTTGGGCCATATGGGGCAATATCAGCATTTAAAAGGATCTTTCATATATGATTATGATTTCTATTAACCTCTAATTACACCTGCAGCTATCTAAAGTCGTGTTAGTTGTTTGAAAGTACATTTTGGTTCTGTTTCTGTGAAAAAAGGGGAAAAATGGGGCAAAAGTACCCAAACCAGCGGCCGTTAAAAGATCCGTTTTTTTTGGTCAATTTTTCCCACTGTGCGGTGTTTGATCTATTATCGGCTATTTTCCGCCTAATGTGACGGGAATTAACGCATATATGATGAAGTAGCCCGAGCAAAGCTTGACAGCAAATTGAAAACTAATTTTGATGTTGTGATATTGCAAATTATGATAACTCAGGTTGTTGTCATTTTGGTCGTTTTAACGGTTAAAACATCAAAAATGAGAGCAGAAAAATGTTCCCGTAACAGCAAGTTGAAAACAATTTCTACCATCAGTGATATCAAATTGATAACTGTTTTTGCTATCAGTGCGAAAAATGGAAAAATCGTTAGATGTATAGTTTTTCGAATGATATGAACACTTAAATGCAATATGTTAATTGCACCGATGGTATAGCATAAGTTGTATAGGTCGCCTAGAAGTTTTGAAATTACTTAAAAACTTTAATACATATTAATAATAAGTTGAAGTGACAGCAAAACGAAATCAAAATTTGAAATCAAATTGAATCAAGACAATCTGATATCAAAACGTGATATCAATTTGCTGCTGATTACAAATCGTGTTTTCGATTTGCTATCATTTTCTTGTTAGACTTTGCTCGGGAGATTTCTACCCTACTACATTCCTGGCTAAAGTTGCACACTTAAGCATCGGGACGCTTTTTAGCAGCTGCATATGGCTTGATTTTGAAACAATGTTTTGAGGAGCTTATGAAGCGTATTTATTGCATTTCACGGGAAAAAATGTAATTTACTGTTATTATTTCTTAAAGAGGTAATTCCATGAATTTCTTAAGAAATTCCTCCGTCTAGAGCAACCTCCAGCAATTTATCAAGTTTTTTCCCATGGATGGATTATTTCAGAAATTTATCCGGTGATTCTTTTAGAAAACCATCCACAGGCTCCAGATATTCTTACCAGGATTTTTTCTCCAAACATTCTTACTGATTTTTTCAGTGATGCCTTAAGATAGGGTAGCGAACCACTTGGGCAGCGGCCGGTATTTTGGGCACTCTTCGTTATCCCTTTCGTGACGAACCAACACAATTGTGCTGTTGAGCGGTAACAGTTTTGCATATTTTTTTCATCTGTTTAGACTTTGTTTTATATGATGTAAATTGTTCCACTAATTCAGCCATTACTTATACTTGTATGTATGTGTGAAATAAACTTTTTTTTACGTTGCCTGTAAAATTTACCACAACAAGGTAAACAAAAAGTGGGCAAAAACGGTAAAACATGAAAAAGTTTTATCTGTCGCATATTATTTATTTCCGATTTATCTACGTAGTCAACGCTAGAAATCAAAAGATAAAAAGTAGTTCTTTCAAATGAGGAAAAATAATAATTACTTTTTTGGGAAATCTAAAAGTTCTGGAGAGACAAAGTCGAGCAATTTGTATGGAGATTTCACTTTTTTGCGTCACGAAAGGGTTATAACTCAGTCAATTCCAAACCAATTGACTTGAAATTTTGTACACGGCTAGATACTAAACGAATCTCATATGTATCAATTGGTTCAGAATTGGCTGAGTTACAGCAAAAAAGTGCACAAAAAAGGACCCCTGCTGAGATGGTTTCACTTCTCTAATTCACCAGCGATTCGTTAAGAAACACATATCTCCCAAGCTCCCTTCAGGAACTCTTCCATACATTTTTTCAAAAATTTCTCAAAAGAATTCTCCAAAAATTTTCCTATAAATTTCTGCAGAGAACCATCTACGGATTCCTTCTAAAATTGCACCATTGACGAGAAAATACATACAATGCGTCACGTTAAAATCGTCCAGTTTTCAACCATCCGTCCCTCCTATGGTAAACTTTTTGTATGGGACCTCTGACATTCGTGTATGGGTCGTCACACTTTGCTGATCTTCTCTGTCTCCTCAAAGCGAAACGTAATTTGTTTACGATTCGTCTTTTCTTCAGAAATATCTTCGGGATTCCTTTATAAAGCAATGCAAGGTCTCTTTCATAAATTCCTCCATCGCAACGGCTTCCTCAACAAATCATTCAGAGATTCTTTAATAAATTTCTTCACGTTCCTTCGGGTATTTCTCCATGTAATTTCTCGGAAATTTTTCCAAGGATTTCTTCCAATTATACTTTTACGAATTTATTTGGAAAGCTTCCTCAGAAACTACTACAGACTACTACTTTAGGATCATTTCATGAGATTTTTCTCTTATACTTAGCAGAAATTTAAATGTTTCTCTATGCATTTTTCCAGCATTTCTTAAAAAAATCACGATTTTCTTCAGGTATCCTTCAGATATTCCATGATTTCTGATTAATTCCAGTAATTCCTTAATTTTTTTTAAATAAATTCCTAAAGAAGTTCCACCTAGGGTTTCTCAAGCAGTTTCTCCAGGTATTACTCAAGAAATTTCTGTAGCACCTTCTGGAATTTCTTTCAGGTATTCATCCAGATATTTTTTTTTTAAATACCTCTAGAGATTTCTACAGAAATTAGAGTTCTTGACACAAATGTCCCAAATGGAGGATAACGTGTCTCTGCAGCCGGCTTCCTGAGAGATTTCTTTCAAGGAATTTTTCAGAAGTTCCTCCACGGATTATTTCGGAAAATTCTTCAGGAATTGGTCCCGAAATATTTTCGTAAACTCCTTCAGCACTTTATGGATTTTCCGTGAATGTTTGCAAGGGATTTCATCGCTTGTTCTCCCACGATTTTTCTCAGAAATTCATCTATAATTATGTCGAAAACCTTTTTGCATGACGATGCAAGTGATGATGGCGGAGTAGAGTGATACTGATTTCCAGAACGGTAAGCTTAACCCTAAAAGGGATACCTGGGGTCCATTGGACCTCAGGCGCCTTTCAGAGCTCGTCTTTGATGAAACACACTCAGCGAGGTGACGAAACTGAGGCCATGAAGGTATCCCTTTTAGGGTTAAGAATGATTGCGCTAAAGCTATTTTGATTCGTGGGGTACACGTAGCACACTACACTGACAGTACCCCCCGTAGAATAAGTACACCATAGAGTAAGTACTAGCGTGGGACACAAAAAGCCATTTTACTCCTGTACACTTTTTGAGTTCCATTTCGGCCCCATATAAACTGTGCAAAATTTCAGCTTGATCGGATAAACTATTTTTTAGCACCAGCCGTTTTAAGTTTTCATACGATTTACTATGGGGAAAATCACTTTTTCAAAGAAAAATCGCCACAGGTTGCCCCTTAACCCCTACACTGTCTTCAGCCAGAGGCTGTACAGACTGAACATTACATACACGAGACAACGGACAACACACATAACAACCAGTGGCCCAATGGAGAATTTTCCGTTTGACGAAAAGTTTTCCCCGGTTGGAGCGGGAATCGAACCCGCACTCCGAGGCTTACGAAACGCCTAGACGACTGACGCCGCTAACCGCACCGCACGGCCACGGAGCCTACCCCTAAAAATAAATCGATGAATGGTTTCTGTTGGAAATTTTACGATGAATAAACCGTCTGAAGACCGCAAAGCGATCTAAGGCATGTGGAAAAAGTTATTGATTGAAAACCGAATGGCATGCCAACGCTGTTTAACATGTAAGGAATAACAATAAATAATAAAATCACGTCATTTTATCGATCGGGTAAGGCTTAAAACTTTTCCCACGAATGTCGCATCGCTTTGTCGGAGGTCTGATTTCTCGTGAAGCTGTCTACAGAAATCATTCAATGGCTTATTTTTAGGGATCAATGGGTGACCTCAAGAGATTTTTCTTTGAAGGAGTGAATTTTCCCCATAGTAAATCGTATGAAAAACTAAGAATGACGGACGCTAAAATATAGTTTCTTCGATCGATCTAAAATTTTGCACAGTTGATATGGGACCAAAATGGAACTCAAAAAGTATACAGGAGTTGGAGTTTTTCCATTTTTTTTTATTTTTCCATATAAACCGTGTACCAGGCTAGTAAGTACCGACCCTTTAATAAACCATCTACTCCTTTTCATGTAAAACATATACTTTGCTTTTGAAACGAAGTGTTTCGATCATTAGTTATTGGTTCCCAAACTTCGAACCACTTTGGAGGCATGATCGGTATGTGGGTCAGCGGACCGATATCTCACTCCTCCTTTCTTAAATTTGTCTCCGTCTCATACGAAACCCCCTTTCGTGCTAGGTGACAGGGTCTCAGATTTTCATAAAACTTTTTCCACAGACAGGGCTCATGGATATACAGTCAGGTTTTTTTACGCGGGGGATACGTAAAAAAAAATTCAAAAAACCGCGTAAAAAAAGTCTCAACATTTCTCGACGAATCATGCGAAAATAAGACGATGATTTTTTTTTATATGGAGTTTTCATTTACGCGGCCGCGTAAATGAAAACCGCGTAAAAAAAGACCTGGCTGTAGGTTTGTTCGCTAATTGTTGAACACCACCCAAATGCTGAACAGTTCCTGAAAATTTTATTATAAATCTAACTTAAGTAATTTTCGCTCAACGTAAACGTATGATGTAGATGCGTATACATGTGTGTCACGATATTGATCCAATAAAGTTATAAAATTATACATATTTTACGTCAAAAATATTGATTGCAAATTTTGTACCGCCGATGACACGAAAACTGCACAATTCTTAAGATTAATTTTAAGAAATTGCTCTTATGAAATAAGATTTGCTGGCAATTCGACCATAAATATCAAAGTCACACCATAGTTACAAGAACTGGAAGGATGTCCTTAACAGTTTAACATTGTGTAAAATCACATTTTCATTGTTATTTCATTTGAAAAAAAATATGTTTCTTATCACACTATCATTATGCATCTAGGATCCAATTGTTGAACACTGGCATAACCTACGATGTTAGCATTACTGCCAGACTTTTTCCACTTTACCTAATTGTGCATGTCATGGGGCTTCAAGTACGTTCCTGGGATGTTCCAGGAGTGTTGCAGAGGGCTTCAGAAAGGTTCCAGGGGTTTTCAATGGGTTTCAAGGGCGTTCCAGAGGTGTTCCAGAGGGATTCAGAGTGTTCCCAGTGGTCCCAGAAGTATTTCAGGGCGTTCCAGAGGGGTTTAGGAGCGATCCACGAGTTTGCAAGGGATTTTAGAGTCATTGCAGGGGTGTTCTGGGGGGTTGAGTGGGTCCCATGGGTATCCAGGAGTGTTTCAGGGGCTTTCAAATGCGTTCTTTTCTTCAATCGTTTTCGCTTCTAGTCAAATCTTTTCAGTCATTTTTTATATCTAGTCAGTTTAAAACGATTTCAGTGCACTAGAGCTCTTTTCAAATGAGAAGCGATTCTCTGTCATTTGAATAAATTGCCACTCAAATAACTTACTGGCCACAAAACACGAAAAACCCGGAAAAATTCCGCCAGAGTGAAAAATTATCGGATGTCGGGTCAAAGTCGGGTCAAATTTTATCAAATGTTGGACCACTGTTGAACCCACATTGGATAACTGTAGGGTCTATGTTGGGTTTGGTAGCAAAAACAAAAACAGGTCAATGATAGGTTGATGTCGGGTTATACAGGGGATACTCAAAATAACTGGGATAGGTAAATTTTTCACTTTTCAAAAAATGTTCAACTCGCTGTAACTTATCGCAAAGGGCATCAAATATGCTCAAATTTTTACTGTAAGTTCATCAACTAGTTGTGTATTAATGGTCCAATTTTGGAAAAGATCGGGCCATTCTACACGAAGTTATAAAAGTTCTAGAAAAAGGTATAATTATCCGATAGCCAACTTTGAGCTGTTATATCTCCGGATTCAATGAACCGAATGCAATGAAATTTTGATCATTTATGACTTATATAACGAGCTATCAAAAACTTTTGACTGAACTTAAAATTCTTTACACGAAAGAAAATTATTACGATTGGATTATTTTTCTAATATACCACCAACTTATCCAAAACTTCATCATCGTGTCAAAATTCGAGATAGTAATTATAGTTCATTTAAATTCCCTCTAATTGACTACAATATGAATATGTTTTGAAAGGAAGTAACAAAATAACCGGCATTAAATTGAAAAAGTAATGGGATGCATTTGAAAAATAGATGAATTTACAAAAAAAACATAGAATAAATTAAACCGCCATAACTTTTTTTCTTATTAATAATTTAAAATCAAGTAAACTGTTTTTCAAAGTTCATTATATTAGTCATAAGTGATCAAAATTTCATTGCAGTCGGTTCATTGAATCTGGAGATAAAACAGCTCAAAGTTGACTATCGGATAATAATACCTTTTTCTAGAATCTTTATAACTTCGTGTAGAATGGCCCGATCTTTTCCAAAATTGGACCACTCATACACAACTAGTTGATGAACTTACAGTAAAAACTTGAGCATATTTGATGCCCTTTTCGAAAAGTTACAGCGAGTTGAACATTTTTTGAAAAGTAAAAATTTTACCTGTCCCAGTTATTTTGAGTATCCCCTGTACGTCATCAATTACGAACAAAGCTTGAACCGTTCAACAATTAGCGAGAATCGTCCAACATTAGGATGAGCTAGCTTAAGGAAGCGTTCAACATTTGGGTAACAGACTTCCCATACAAATGTTCTATTTTCTCTTAGAAAATGGAATTTAAGGGAATTTAAATTCAATGGGAAGTATAAGGAACGAGTGGATCTAGTCGTTCACTGGATATTTTTAAAGTAAAGTGGAATTTTGGAGGGAAAAATAAACGAAAACAAAAATGCCAGTACTAACCTTTCAACAATTGACGAATTACCCTATGAACAAAAAAAATTAAAAAAAAAATCAGGGTCGCCTATTTTCCCGGAAAACTCAGGTCGAAATTTTTTGTTTGCCCCTGACACTACTTAATTAAAAAAAAATATAACTCGGCTTTTCTTTACGAGTTTTCTCAACAGTGGAAAATTTTGTGGAAAACTTTTTCCAGTTCCAGTTTTTTTTTTTGGATTTCTGAGAAAATTTGCTTTTATTTAAAAAAAAAACTTTGATTCTACGATGCTTCGTTCTTGAGTTATGATTTTTCAAAGTAAAGGCTTATATGGCACATACGCACATTTTTCAACAAAATTGGCCAAAACTCAAAATCGAAAAAAAGTGCATTCCAAAAATTCACGCGATTACAGCTCATAAAATAACCTCCCCAAAAGTATTTTTTTTTAATTTTCCACGAATTCGGGCATATTTTTTCTGGATATTGTTTACAAATTTTCTCAACTGTGGAAAACTTTTTTCAATTCATATTTTTTTGGATTTCTGTGAAAATTTGCTTTTATTCAAAAAAAAAAACTTTGATTCTACGGTGCTTCGTTCTTGAGTCATAATTTTTCAAAGTAAGTAGTATCAGAGGAAAACAAAAAAATCCACTTGAGTTTTTCGGGAAAATAGGCGACCCTGATTTTTTTTTCTTTTTTTTTTTGTTCATATATCCATGAGCCCTATCTGTGAAAATAGTTTCACGAAAATCTAAAATCCTTCGGCCCAATTTGTACGATAATAAAAAAAATCCCCTACTGCTCCTGCGGTTTCTTCTGAGCGGTTCCATATCATTTCAGCAACGAGTAATTTTCATATATTTTTATTTGAATGAAATGTTGCATACAAGTCTTTGGGGGAGAAAAAAGCCGTTTTGCATACTTGGTTCGCAATTTTGAATCTAGCCTTACTTATGAGAAGGGCCTATGAAAAATGCACATGATATCTACAAAAAATTGTACCTCGAAAACGATTTGTCCGATCGGTTTGGTGTCTTTGGCGAAGTTTTAGACAATTGTTGGTGCTATATGAAGAAAATATGAACGGTAAAAAATGTATGGTTTTTGTGTTTTGAACTAAAATGTAGATTTTCCCTCAAAAGTTACATGTCAATATTTTTTTAATTATCCTTAGGTTATAGCTGACTGAAAATGCTATCTAGTGCACAGTGGGTTGTTCTGGAGAAAAATAGGTTACAATGATTTTTTTTAATTACGATTTTCAAAAAAGCTAATCAGAAAAGTCAAAAAAGTTTGTCACCCCAATTTTATGAAAGTACATCAAATTTGCAAGCAAAAAGTACTTCGGTAACATTTTTCTAAGATGCACCGTTTAGAAGATATTACTGATTTAATATTGATTTTTTTGCTAACTTAATAAGTTTTGGCCCACTGGAATCGCTGGAAGATATCATTGTTCCTGATAGTGGGAACTTGTTTTTCAAAATACTTTAAAGGCAGACAATTTCACTCAAATCTTTAAGCTGTCAGTGTCATTTTAACTCAAAATTTCAAAAATTTCACTCAATCTTTCCGAAAAAATACTTTTGGAACTGGAGAAACCTGGAGTACATCCGAAAAGGGCCAAAACTTATTAAGTTATCAAAAAAAAAAAATCAATATTAAATCAGTTATATCTTCTAAACGGTGCATCTTAGAAAAATATTACCGAAGTATTTTTTGCTTGCAAATTTGATGTACTTTCATAAAATTAGGGTGACAAACTTTTTTGACTTTTCTTAATAGCTTTTTTGAAAGTCGTAATTAAAAAATGTCATTGTAACCTATTTTTCTCCAGAAGAACCCACTGTGAACTAGATAGCATTTTCAGTCAGCTATAACATAAGGATAATTAAAAAAATATTGACATGTATCTTTTAAGGGAAAATCTATATTTTAGTGCAAAACACAAAAACCAAACATTTTTTTACCGTGCATATTTTCTCCATATAGCACCAACAATTGTCTAAAACTTCTCCGGAACCACCACACCGATCGGACAAACCGTTTTCGAGATACAATTTTTTGAAGATATCATGTGCATCTTTCATAGGCCCTTCTCATAAGTAAGGCTAGATTCAAAATGGCGAACCAAGTATGCGAAACGGCGTTTTTCTTCCCCAAAATCTTGTATGCAAGGTTTCATTCAAAAAAAATACAAAAAATAAAAACTGGAAAAATTTCCCACTTGTTCATGGAATCGCACACTTCTGAAACATCTCCTGAGATTCCATAAGAGATTCCTCCAGCAATTCTTCCAGATATTCCTGCAGTAGCAGTGGCATACGTGAGACCGCGCATAACTCGCGAACGGAAAGTGGGGTCATCTTTGTTTTGTTTTGTTAGTTTTCACCCAAGGAAGCTTTATAAGACACTTAACATGGAAAAATTAAAAATTTTGAAAATCGATTATTATACATTTTGAACGGGGACTCGACGGAGACCAGGACAGAGACGTTAAAACACACAGTAGGCAAGACAAAGTTTTCCGGGGACAGCTAGTATTACATAAAATAACACAAAAAATACAGGAGAAAATTTACCAAAAATCCCTCAAAGATTTTCTAGTGAGAAGATTTTTGAAAATTTCCAGAAAAAAAAACTATCAGAAGCAATTTCTGAATTGGCTTAGTTGGTTAAAGCGCTGATCTGGTGAATACGGTGAGCCGTGGGTTCGAATCTTACCAGAACGCGATTTTTTTTCACAAATTTTATCTCTCAATTTGTCAAACAGCAACATATCGTGCCTTCTAATTACAAATTGTTCCAGTCTGAAGTAATCGTTGGAGGAGTTTTTGCAGGAATCTTTCGGGAAAACCTGCACCACCGACAAACGGACATACTACTCAAATCGCAATCATCGCACGGTTTAACGGTCATTTCGAAAGTAAAGTGTGGTTCGGATTGTGCTCGCATGTGTAATGGTGGCGCTGCTGTGCAAGAATGTTAGGTGAATTTTGTGGAAGAACTCCTGGAGAAGTTTTTGAAACAAAATCCCTGACGAAATTGTTTAAGCATTTCTGGGGCAATTCTTGGAATAAGTTCTGTCAGAATCCAAGTAAAAACTGCAAACACCCTTGGTATTAGGGGAGTTATTGTTATTGTTCTTGAATAAATCCCTAAAATTTTTTTTTTAAAGGTTTCTCAGAGGATATTCTGAAACAGAAAGAAACGAAGGAATTCCAGAAACGAACCTCTCGTGAAGCTAAACAAAAATGAGAAATCTGAATTTCTGAAGAAACCGCTGGAGAAATTTCGGGTTGAATACTCGGAGGAACCTCGGGAGAATTTCTGCAAAAATCTCTTGATGAATTACTGAAAAATTAACTGGAGCTATGATGAATTTTCTGAAGGATTCGCTAGAGAAATTCCTCTACAATCTGTTAATCAATTCCTAATTTTTGTTTTCGAAAAGAATGGCTGTGTAAAAACTGGAAATTCTACAGGAATTCTTAGAGTTATCTTTGAAAGTACTCTTGCAAAATTGTATAAAGAAATCTTTAAAAAATTATATAGTAAATTCAAAAAACTATTACGGAAGAATTTTTTAAAAATATGGTAAAAACATTTTTGAAGGTAAGCCGAAAAAAAATCATAAGAAAATTTCGAAAGAAATCCCAAGTCAGTTTGTGTTTAGTTATTCATTTATTCACACGAGAGTTCATTTTGAGACTAAGGTACAGTGGATGGCCAAAATGTTTGGGATTGGCTACTTTTTTTCTCCCACAAAAAAATTCAACATGCAGTAACTTTTCATAGAGTGCATCAAAAAATCTCAAATTTTGACTGTTTGTCAACCTATTATATGTGCACCATTGGTACAAATTTGGGCTCGATTGATCAATTTTTCGCGAAGTAAGAACCGTTTGGGTAAAACACTATTATTTAGACAACTCATTTTTGAGCTGTCATATTTCGGAAACCAGTGAACCGAATTGAATGAATTTTTTAACGTTTATCAACAATATATTGATACTTAATACGACGTTATAAAATGTAATATTTTCTCACGGCCAATTAGGTTATAACGGGTTGAAATTTTTACCGATATAGAGGAAAATAAGTCAAATTTACAACACCACACAAAAATTACTAAATGTGTTCTTCCTTCAATCTAAATAGGCTCTAATATATCTGATTAGAGATAACTTGAGAACAGAAGTGGAAAATCTTTGGATATCAACACTAAAATTTATTGACATTGATGTAAAAAAAAATTTTTTTCGAGAAAAATCCAAAAAGTGTCAATCCATGATAATTTTTTTCAACGTTTAAAAATTACCTATGTTTTAATAGTTTGTGAAGCATTTACATATTTTTAGTGTACGTTCAAAATTTCATTCAATTCGGTTTACTGGTTTCCGAGATATGACAGCTCAAAAATGAGTTGTCTAAAAAATAGTGTTTTACCCGAACGGTTCCAACTTTGCGAAATATTAATCAATCGAGCCCAAATTTGTACCAATGATGCACATATGATAGGTTGACAAACAGTCAAAATTTGAGATTTTTTGATGCACTCTATGAATAGTTATAGCATGTTGAACTTTTTTGAGAGAGAAAAAAAAGTTGCCTATCCCAAACTTTGTGGCCACCCCCTGTATATGACAGGTTTGGTGTCTAGAAAATGAAGTACTGAAACTCTGGCATTGCTAGTTCTTGAATATTGCTTTTCTTTTCAGAAAAAGGAGACTACATGCGTCGATGATAAAATCTAGTTCGGTGCACAATGCTGTTCAATTTATCTCGAGAAGCTTCTGACGCAATACCTCCACTACGCGACAATACGGTATACTCGAGTTACGCTGGATATAGCTGATAGCAAAGGTCGATCTGAGTGAGCGTCTGACTTCTTCCAGCCAGCTGCAGTCCCACCGATTTTCGTACAAGTTCATAATGGTAACACCACCAAAACACTTCGCGAAACCGATCAAATTTTTCAAAAAGTTGCAGTGAAGATCAATGACGGCCACAGCAGGTAAATACCACCTTGAAACGTCCAGTTCAGTAAGATGGTTTTCGCTCAGTAGAAGATTTGTTAACTTAGGTGTCCGCAATTCGCCTGTGATACTGCAAATGTGATTTTTTCGTAATTCTAGATTGGCGAGGCGTCGCAAACCTGCAAAGATCTGCATATCGATGGATTTTATTTGGTTGTTGGACATGATGAGGCGAGTAAGATTTTCGAAGGTTGCGATCACGGTTGCAAAAATTCTGAAGCTCCCAACGAACGTGAGTTTTTGTTTTTGTCTTTTCACCACACCGCTTCTGACGTTGAAGCCCCTGTCCTTCACGGAGGCAATTGAAAAGAGAATAAAAATTCTCTCGTCGCTCACACCGGGGAGACGGCGAGGTTCAAAAGCAACATTTTTTCTGTGATCGGCACTCAAACGACAAAAATTCACCACGCTTGCTTATGGGCAAGTCGCATTCATGCTGCCGGTGTTGACATGAAGCATCCATCAGCGCAGAGCGTGTGTTGATGATGGTGCAGTCATTACCTCCACAAAGTAGTCGAAAGCATTCAGTTCAGCAGAAATTCATTCAATTGAATTAAATTTTTTCAACCCTGGTTGCGATTTGCTGCGGAAGAACAGTGAAATTGTTGTAGCTTAAGTTGAGTTCTTCCAATGATGGGAAATTCCATGAGGTGGCGTTGAACGTTGTTAAATGACTGAACAAGAAAAGGAACGAACGAAGTTTCGGAAATTGCTGAGTTTTTGAAAATATAATGTCCTTTGTGGATGTTTTCGTCATACGAAATGCTGTTAAATTTTCCATTCTGGCGAAGAGTTCAAAGTCGAGCTCCAACACGGGTGTAGAAAGACAGCCTAAATATTCAAGTGAATGCTAATGGGCTATTTCAGTCGGCAGTTTGTCAATTTTTTCCAACCAAATATAATTTAAACTGTAAGATTCGTTACCGACAATAACGATGTCCATTGGCTCCAGCGGATATAATATACTTAACATGACCAGACCAGTTGGAATATATAAACGTCCTATCGTACTTTTGGATAAAGACAGCTGTTCAACATTTTCTAAAATGTCTGCAAAGAACTCCAATGATGAGTCAGGAACGTTAACATTAACAAATGTGATTATCCTCGCTTCTTTGCAAAGGATGGATGAGTTACTAGTGAATGTGGTATTGAATAAGTTGTACTCTCCATGCCGATTGTTCCTCCCAACACAGTGCGTGTTTTGTGGCTGTGAAAAAAAACTTTAAATTTTTTGATATATCATCATGTCAATGAAATACTCTGTATAATTACTTACATGATGGACAAAATCAAAGCTGATGATCTAATATCCATTTTTTTTTGAATGGTGTGCCAATCAGCAATGTGTCTGAATCAGCTATCATTGATAAACTAGTCACAATCCGAACTCATGTCTGCGTTCGAGTACATCAATTTAAAAACAATTTATATCACCGTAATTCACAAGTACATCATGAGTAATAGCAATCCGATTAAGCATTAACCAATTATCTCACATTTTGAATTTGGCACTGACAACAGCGTAGGAGTTGATTCATTCCCGTCCTTTCAGGTGCCTACAATCTCCGTAACACTCAGGCACAGACAAACAGTCGTATTACTAAGAGAAAATTTGCTTCAAAAACATCATAAGGCATCAAACTAGCAGACAAACAGGTGTAACACTTGCTAAATATCCATCGATCGCGGTTTTAAGGTGAATATACAATGAAGCCACCCCTCAAATTTTCAAGAGCACAAGTCTGATGAACCAAATGACGGTCTGCGCTGAAAACTTGATCGATTGGTCACCACCAGCGGGTGGTCGATCAACTTATCAGCACCAACCAACATGAGGTTCTCCAGATTTGTGCTCTTGAAAATTTGAGGGATGGCCTCGTCATATATTCACCTTAACGATCATTTTAAATTTTCATAGATGTGGCTTTCACAACCAAAGGAGGGTGCATTGTTTTTCTTTACGTTTGACGTTTCACACTTACGCCTTCTGTTTACACATCGCAGTATTTCGTGAAATAGTTCCACCAAGTGATGGTAATGTGAAGTAGGTGGTGGATTTTCACGAAAATAGTTCTAGTTGTTACGTCTGTCTTTCTGTGCTAGTACCCTCTATAATGATCATCCAGAATCATTGATTTGCAGGGTTGGTGGTATCCTTCCAAGCCAGCAATTTGGTTGCTATATCGAAATTGCAACTTAAATAGTCACACATATACAACACCAAAGAAATCACATTCAATGCACGAAACAGGCATATACATACTAAAAAGGAAGCCATATCGAAACATATATACGATTACTGCGATTCCATCCAACATAATTTACGATTTCTCGAAAAATTTGTACGATTTCACCGATTTTATCCGTCTATATCCGTCTATATATACGATTATGCAAGATCTTATTACGATTGAGAGTACCAATATACGACTCAAGATTTTCAAATAAAAAAAACAATTGGTATTCAGTGGGAATCGAACTTAGGTCCTTTGATTGAGAACTGCGCGTTATCTCTATTGGCTATATTTCCAAGTTGAAAATAGAGAGTTCAAAGTGAATGGCATGAAACGAATAATAATTAGCATGATACGGTGCGAGACTTGTGGTGGGAGCGTTGTTGCTGTGCATTGAGAGGCACCAAAAGTGATGCCGTGCAAGAGGCCCGGAATTCACATCGTTGTTGAAATCTATACATCACTTATTGTAAGTCATCTGCTAGTATGAAAACCTATATATTTGGTTGAAATTATTGCTTCCATGGTTGGAATGTGTCAACAACAACAAAAATATAAATTTGTGATAAATACCATTTTTTTTTTTTTCACTATAGATTAACGGCTACGCTACGATTACAGGCGATTCCCAACAGCAATACCATTTTTTTCTTTTTCTCCACCATACAAATATGTAAACAAAACCATTTACGATTTTCGAGATTAAGATTCGGATTTCTACGATTCCATTCACTTCGTATACGACGCAAGTGTGACGCAAACGATCAATATACAACATTGTTATAGTTGTATACGATTTCACCGATTTTCATCATACCTTTAGGTAGCAAGCTCGATTTAGCAAATTCATATACGATGTTAAGCGATGATTTCCACGATTCAAAGAAATGATATATACGATGCTAGCGATCTTGCAGCTTGACACTAAGAATGTATGTTTTTTTTTACGATTATATCCGATTCCGTGCGATCCTACCGATAGTATCTCGCACCTTTTATGATCGGAGACGACTATATGAAACAAAATCGCAATTGAAATTTAATTTGGCATGAAATGCGATTTTACGCAATCATTGTCAACAAATGTACATCTATATATATAAAAATGACTTTGAAGTCCCTTTGAGGCAACAAAACTCACAAACGGATGAACCGATCAGGATGAGTCTTGCGTGGTCTGATTTGTATTCACGGTGGCTGTGTTTATATGTAAAACAAGTTAGGAAAATGAACTAAAATGTAAGAAAATAGACAAAATGCTGATTTTTCATGAGCTGGGAAGAAAATCAACACGATCGAAACGAAACCAATCTAGAGTGCGGTGCTGGAATGACATTAACAATTATCAAACCAACATAATTTGGCAAGACAAAGTTTGCCGGAACAGCTAGTATTATTATACAATTCTGATTCAATATATGCAAATATACGATTTTTTCCACACAATGATTTACGATATGTGGTTGGCTGGGTTCGGCTTGATGTAACAATTTAGCAGGTGACAACTTTCCTGTGACGACATCTATTCATAAAACATGCATGAAGGTTCATCGTGGAGTCATTTTATGTAAACAATAATCGGCGTCGCGTTCATTTCTCCAAAAGCGAGAGGAGATATAAGCACAGTAGCGCCACCATGCCACATGCGAGCACAATTCGAACTACACTACATTTTCAACATGACCGTTAAACCATGCGATGATTGCGATTGATATTACAATGTCCGCTTGTCTGTGCAGGAAACATAGAAATTGACGTATGAATTCCCAACGGAATTTATTAACAAATTTTCAAAAAAGTTATCGAAAAATAATCCCAAAAAATTTAAAGAAAATTTCGGAAATATTCTCAAAAAAATCGCAAATCAGATTTGTCGGTTATTTATCTATTCCAATATTGACAGATACACTTTTGTGATGAATTGGAATTGTGTGGAAAACCGTTTATCTTTCAGAGCTGTACTCTTAGCTTAGAATATTTTATTTTTCTTTTTCCTAATAAGAAATTGTGCATCTCGATACTATGGTAGATGGCAGTTTAAATGTCTAAACAATTAAATGAACATGGGTTTCTTCAAAATTAAACAATCTATTGGAATTTTAAGCAACACCATCCGTACTTGGAAAAGCTGAATAACCAAAACTAATAAACATGAACTACTAATTTCGGCACTGCAGTCTTGGGGAATTAAAACGGTAGTTTTAGATTTTTCCCAACGTTTCGACTCGTGTTAGAGTCTTCTTCAGGGGATAAATCTAAAATAATCGTTTTAATTCCCCAAGACTGCAAGACCCCAAGTGCCGAATTTAGTAGCTCTATAGATCATAACAGTCGAACTCTCTTTATCCGAACAAGCGATGTAATTTCAAGTATTAAAACTCTCGCATTGCTTGTTGTTTATTATTGCTTTCTTTCATTTTTTTTTGCAAAAATCAAATTTCATGTGTTTATGATGGAAGCTAAAATAGACATCTATAGATTTAACTATAGTTCATACCTTGGTGCACAATGCAGTTCAATTTATCTCGAGAAGCTTCTGACGCAATACCTTCACTACGCGACAATACGTAATGCTCGAGTTATGCTGGATATAGCTGATAGCAAAGGTCGATCTGAGTGAGCGTCTGACCTCTTCCAGCCAGCTGCAGTCCCACCGATTTTCGTACAAGTTCATATGGGTGGTAACACCACCAAAACATTTCGTAAATCCGATCACATTTTTCAAAAAGTTGCAGCGAAGATCAATGACGGCCACAGCAGGTAAATACCACCTTGAAACGTCCAGTTCAGTAAGATGGTTTACGCTCAGCAGCAGATTTGTTAACTTGGGTAACCGCAATTCGCCTGTGATACTGCAAATGTGATTTTTTCGTAATTCTAGATTGGCGAGGCGTCGCAAACCTGCAAAGATCTGCATATCGATGGATTTTATTTGGTTGTTGGACATGATGAGGCGAGTAAGATTTTCGAAGGTTGCGATTTGCTGCGGAAGAACGGTGAAATTGTTGTAGCTTAAGTTGAGTTCTTCCAATGATGGGAAATTCCATGAGGTGGCGTTGAACGTCGTTAAATGACTGAACAAGAAAAGGAACGAACGAAGTTTCGGAAATTGCTGAGTTTTTGAAAATATAATGTCCTTTGTGGATGTTTTCGCCATACGAAACGCTGTTAAATTTTCCATTCTGGCGAAGAGTTCAAAGTCGAGCTCCAACACGGGTGTAGAAGAATAGCGGAAATATTCTAGTGAATGCAGATGGGCTATTTCAGTCGGCAGTTTGTCAAATTTTTCCAACCAAACATAATTTAAACTGTAAGATTCGTTTTGGGCAATAACGATCTCGATTGGCTCCGGCGGATAATCGATATATAATATTACCAGACCAGTTGGAATGTATACACGTCTTATTGTACTGAGGGTTAAGCACAGCTGTTCAACATTTTTTAAAGAGTCTGCAAAGAGCTCCAATGATGAGTCAGGAACGTTAACATTAACAAATGTGACTTTGCTCGCTTCTTTGCAAAGGATGGAAGAGTTACTAGTGAATGTGGTATCGAGTAAGTAGCACTCTCCACGCCGATTGTTCCGTCCAACACAGTGCGTGTTTTGTGGCTGCGAAAAAAAACTTCACATTTTTGTAATGTATCATCATGCCAATGAAATACTCATTATAAATACTCACAGGATGGTCAAAATCAAAGCTGATGATCTAATATTCATTTTTTGAATGTTGTGCCAATTAGCAATGTGTTTGAACCAGCTACTATTGATTAACTAGTCGGAATCCAAAAACTCATGTCTGCGTTCGAGTACACCAATTTAAAAACAATTTATATCACTCTAATTCACAAGTACATCATGAGTAAAAAAACCGATTTAGTATTAACCAATTATCTCATATTTTGAATTTGGCACTCCCAACAGCGTTGGAGTTGATTTATTCCCCCTCCTAACACTCTGCGTCATCCAGGTGCTCATCGAAATGCTATTTTCACCTTCACATCTCATCCATCTCATCCATTCTTCAGGAGACTCCCGTTCTTATCGCGGCACGAAGACGTTGCGGTATCCGTTGAGCTTCTGGTAGAACTTCCGTGTTTTTCTTAATGGTACGACAGCTCCATTTTCTCGCAACCCGCTTCTTCCAGGTGGCACTTTTACTCCCAAAAGCATCGAGTCTGCTGTTTCCAACTCCCTTTGTATCTTTCCGCGGTCTGTCGGGTTCGATGCTGCAACATTACCGCCTACGGTTCCACTGTGGTTCGACGTACTTTGACTGTACTCCAGCAGTTCTCTCACGCCCGTTTTCCTCCGACAACGCTGCATCCGAACTCTGAACGCAAGCAGAGGTTGTTTCAGTCGCTCTAGGGCAGGTGTTACGGTGGATGATATAGCTGTAATTTTTAGACTGCAAACCAGATTTTTTCCTCGAATTTCTTTGCATTGTCAGTTAGTTTGTGAATCAAAATTGTAATTTTGCAGTCACTTACGTTTATAGTCTGTCTGAACGTGATGTAATAAAGAATTAAAGCACATACAAACAGACATATTACTGAGAAGAAATTTGTTTCAAAAACATCGTTAGACATCACAAACAGACACTTACTTGATACTTGATACTTGTAGGGCTACAACTCGTAGCGGTGAGTCTACACCGAATGAAGCATTCGTCGCCACTGGTCTCGGTCCTGGGCCAATCGCTTCCAGTCAGCCTGAACGTTTAGAGCCCTCAGGTCCTCCTCAACTGCAAAAAGCCACCGTGTGCGCGGCCTACCACAAAGCCGACGACCCCTTCCTGGTTCTCTGCTGAATATGGTTTTAACTTGTCGTTCCTCTGGCATACGAGCTACGTGCCCAGCCCGCCGCAGCCTGCCGTGTTTTATTCGCTTCATTATATCCATCTTTTTGTATACTTGGTACAATTCGTGGTTCATGCGACGCCACAAGATGCCGTCCTTCAGTTTATCGACGAGTATTGTTCGCAGCACTTTACGTTCGAAGACTCCAGCGAACAAAAAGGACTTGGAAACTCGGTACGTGGAACTGCCGATCTCTCAACTGCATTGGGAGCACCCGCATACTCGCCGATCTACTGAAGGACCGCGGGTTCAGCATCGTAGCGCTGCAGGAGGTGTGTTGGACAGGATCCATGGTGCGAACGTTTAGAGGTAATCATACCATCTACCAGAGCTGCGGCAAACACGCGAGCTGCGAACAGCTTTCATCGTGATGCGTGATATGCAGAGGCGCGTGATCGGTTGGTGGCCGATCGACGAAAGAATGTGCAGGTTGAGGATCAAGGGCCGATTCTTCAACTTCAGCATAATTAACGTGCACAGCCCACACTCCGGAAGCACTGATGATGACAAGGACGCATTTTACGCGCAGCTCGAACGCGAGTACGACCGCTGCCCAAGCCACGATGACAAGATCGCTCAGGTAAACCATGGGGAGGAATTCAGACTGACGATTGGTAAAATCAGCGCCCACCAGCAGACGAACGGAAACGGCCTACGACTCATTGATTTCGCCGCCTCCAAAAATATAGCCATACGTAGCACCTTTTTTTCAACACAGCCTTCCTTATCGTTACACCTGGAGATCACCACAGCAGACGGAATCTCAAATCGACCACGTTCTGATTGACGGACGGCACTTCGCCGACATTATCAACGTCAGTACCTATCGTGGCGCCAACATCGACTCCGACCACTACCTAGTGATGGTCAAACTGCTCCCAAAACTCTCCGTCATCAACAATGTACGGTACCGGCGACCGCCGACCGCCACAATACAACCTAGAGCGACTGAAGCAACCGGATGTCGCCTCAGCATACGCGCAGAATCTCGAGGCCGCGTTGCCAGACGATGGCGAGCTCGATGAGGCCCCTCTAGAGGACTGCAGGAGTACAGTGAAAGCAGCCATCAACGACGCAGCCGAGAGCACCATCGGATACATGGAACGGAATCGACGGAACGAATGGTTCGACGAAGAGTGCAGAACGGTTTTGGAGGAGAAGAATGCAGCGAGGGCGGTAATGCTGCAGCAAGGGACTCGACAGAACGTGGAACGTTACAAACAGAAGCGGAAACAGCAGACCCGCCTCTTTTGGGAGAAAAAGCGCCGCCTGGAAGAAGCGGAGTGTGAAGAAATTGAACTGCTGTGCCGTTCCCAAGAAGCACGGAAGTTCTATCAGAAGCTCAACGCATCCCGCAACGGCTTCGTGCCGCGAGCCGAAATATGCAGGGATAAAGACGGAGGCCTCTTGATGGACGGACGTGAAGTGATCGAAAGGTGGAAGCAGCACTTCGATCAGCACCTGAACGGCGTGGAAAACGTAGGCACGGGAGACCACGGCAACGGTTGAAACGACGACGCCAGTACAGCGGAGGACAGAAATGAACCAACTCCCACGCTGGGGGAAGTTAAGGATGCCAATCATCAGCTCAAATCCAACAAAGCAGCTGGAAAGGATGGTATCGCAGCTGAACTCATCAAGATGGGCCCAGAAAAGTTGGCTACCTGTCTGCATCGGCTGATAGTCAGGATCTGGGAAACCGAACAGCTACCGGAGGAGTGGAAGGAAGGGGTAATCTGCCCCATTCACAAGATAGGCAACCATTTGGAATGTGCGAACTTCAGGGCGATCACTATTTTGAACAGTGTTGGTAAAAACTCAAATTCTCAAATTTCATGCTTGAGTTGTTTCACGCGCGATTCTTGACTCGCCAAACTCACACCCGAAAAAATCATGCATGAGTTGACTCGCGATTTCACTCATTGCGTTATTTCTTGGCGTTCTTATTATTTACATCGAAGTTTTTAGGATTCTATGATAGAACAAAAGCAAACCTATCGTACAACAACATTAGATGTCGTTTAAATTGATTAGGATTCGTTTTACAAGCGAACGAGATTTCGGCGCTTGACTCGTGAGAGCGAGATTTTGCATGAAAATCTCGCGCGTGAGAAAATGATTCAGAATCGCGCGCGAGTTTACTCACGCAGGAGCGGTTCATGAGTGTACTTTGAGTGTGATTTTACCAACACTGATTTTGAATGCTGCCTACAAAGTGCTATCCCAGATCATCTTCCGTCGTCTGTCACCAAAAACGAATGAGTTCGTGGGAAGTTATCAAGCCGGCTTCATCGACGGCCGGTAGACAACGGACCAGATCTTTGCCGTACGGCAAGTCCTCCAGGAATGCCGTGAATACCAGGTCCCAATGCATCACCTGTTCGAAACGACTTTCCTGGGAAGCTGATTAGACAAAATCCGGTCAATTTGTGTGCTTTGCGGGCGACATGGACATTATTGCCAGAACATTTGGAACGGTGGCAGAGCTGTACACCCGCCTGAAACGCGAAGCAGCAAAGTTCGGACTGACGGTGAATGCCTCAAAAACAAACTACATGCTGGTAGGCGCAACTGAACCCGACCGGATCCGTCTGGGTAGTAATGTTACGATAAACGGGGATACTTTCGAGGTGGTACCTCGGATCCTTACTGACGGCTGACAACAACGTGAGCCGTGAAATTCGGATGCGCATCATCAGCGGAAGTTGGGCCTACTACGAGCTCCAGAAGAAACTGCGGTCGAAAAAGATTCACCCACGCACCAAATGCACCATGTACAAAACGCTAATAAGACCGGTGACCCTCTATGGGCACGAGACATGGACCATGCTTGAGAAGGACCTGCAAGCACTCGGAGTTTTCGAGCGACGCGGACAATCTTCGGCGTTGTGCAGGAGAACGGTGTGTAGCGGAGAAGCATGAACCACGAGCTTGCTGCACTTTACGGCGAACCCAGCATCCAGAAGGAGGCCAAAGCCGGAAGGATACGTTGGGCAGGGCATGTTGCAAGAATGCCGGACAATAACCCTGCAAAGCTGGTGTTTGCAACTGATCCGGTTGGCACAAGAAGGCGTGGAGCGCAGAGAGCACGATGGGCGGACCAGGTGGAGCGTGACTTGGCGAGCATTGGGCGCGACCGAGGATGGAGAGCGGCAGCCACGAACCGTGTATTATGGAGAAATATTGTTGATTCAGTTTTATCGTGAATTTGGTATAATACTAAATAAATGAAAACGAAAAATGATGAGTAGCAAGTTATATTCCGGAAATTTATCTCCGGAAATTTATCCGCTGGTTCGTCGTTGATAGGCCCTTATGAAAACCAGCCTGGTTCATTCCTTGTTGAGTGCTTGAGTGAGCTGGTCGACGTTTTCCCAGTCTCGTTACGCGGCGCTTTTATTCGCAATTTCGATCGTTTTTTTTGCTCTACCGGACGGTAGTTTTTTCGACACGCGTTAGTCTCGAAAGTGCCCAGGTAACCGCCTCTCCGAAGGAAGCAGCAAACTATTAGTTTGACTGTCCCACCGCGAAATAAGTCGTTATTATTATCAAAGTGAACGACTTCATATGAATTATGTATTGTATTATATGTATTGAACCGCACACCGCAAGCATCAATTAGTGTGGTGATTTTGCCGTCTTTGTTGTCCCCGGCCGTGGACTGGTGGCTGCAGCAGCAGGAACGGCTGAACAATAACGGCTAAGTAGCACGGTTTTATTACCTACTCATCTCCTCTTTGCTTTGCGCTTGCAAACCAACTGCCTATTTTTCAAGGTTGTTTTTTTTTTGTCCACTCTTCTGTCTCTCTCCCAGTTGCACATTAAGGTGCGCCAAGATAAAAACCGGGTTAGGTAGAAAATAGTTGTTTTTTTTTTCGATTTAATTTTAAACCCAAGTAGGGTGCATTAGATAAGTTTATTTTTTTCCATTTTTCTCTGTTTTTCTTATATATATATATATATATATTTTTTCTTCACTTGCTGATATATCTGCGGTAGATTTTTTCCCGCATGGACGTTTCGAATGGAGGCGAAACGCCTCCTAAAGATCTCATTGCTCGAACGCGATTTTACCAACCATCTTCGCCTGGTCCTTGGGTTGTCTATTTCCGGCGCAAAAACAAACCGTTGAATGTACTCTCAATCTCTCGAGATCTGACGCGTAAGTATCCTGGGACTGTTATTCACCAAGTGAAACAGACCAAGCTGCGTGTAACTGCACCTAGTTACAAAGCAGCAAATGAAATTGCTCAGCACGAAGCGTTTAGCTGTGAATATACGATCTATGTGCCGGCACGAGAAGTAGAGGTGGAGGGGAAGATCCTCGACGAAATGCTGACGTGCGATGACATCAAGAGCGGATTCGGACGCTTTAAGAATAGATCTATCCCCGATGTGGCAATCCTAGATTGTAAGCGGCTGTCTAAGGCTTCCATTGAAGGGAGTATGAAAGTGTACTCGCCATCAGCGTTTTTTCGAGTGACTTTCCCAGGTTCCGTCCTCCCAGAATTTGTAGTCATTGATGGTGCTTTTTACCCAGTGCGTCTTTTTAGGCCGAAGGTATTCAATTGTACCAAATGCAAGCAGTTTGGTCACAGTGATAGCTTTTGCGACAACAAGCCCCGTTGTGGCAAATGCAACCAGGCTCATTTAGAGGACTCTTGCACACAGGAAGCTGAAAAGTGTAGCTACTGTGGCGGAGATCCACATGACTTGCAAGATTGCCCGGCCTATAAAAGACGCATTAAAAATGAGAGTCGCTCTATCATAAGGCGCTCCAAACAGACATATGCGGAGATGGTGAAATCTTTTAAAACACCAGAATCAGTGTCTGAATCAGCTGTCCCAGTTGAAAATCCCTTTCACGAGTTGTCTTCTGATGATCAGGACGATGACGAAACTGATGAGGGTGGATCTTCTTCGGAGGTACACGCACCTGGAAAAAGGAAGTCATCATCTTCCCCGGGATTGCGCCGAAAAGTCTTTTTGAAATCTTCCCTCAAAAGTTTGCCTAATACAAAAGGAGGCGGAGTAAATTTAAAAACTCCGAACAAACAGGCCCCTGATTACTCAGTTCCATGCTGCAGTAAAGACTCAGTGAATCCGCCTCCGACTGTTAAGTATACTTCAAAAAAAAGCATTCGACAAAGTAGCAAGAAAAAGGCTACGAAAGCTCCTCGAACTTCAACTAAACCTTCCAAACCCAAAAGAGGACTGCTAACTTTCTGGGTTCTTGTGGATCGCTTATATGATGCCATCGGCCTTCCGGACACACTTCGAGGCATTATTGATATTTTTATCCCAACAGTAGAAGAATATCTTCGGAATTTGACACAATCATGGCCCCTCCTTGCTTCGCTCATATCTTTCGATGGCTAATTCATCAAGTGAGGTGCAAGATATGATCACTGTGCTACAGTGGAACTGTCATAGTTTAAAACCTAAATTAGACCTGTTTAAGTTTTTGATTCACAACTCAGATTGTGATATATTTGCACTTTGTGAAACATGGCTCTCTTCTGAAGATGAACTCAACTTCCACGATTTCAACATAATTCGCCAGGATAGAGATGACCATTACGGGGGAGTACTCTTGGGGATCAACAAATGTTACTCATTTTATAAAACTCCAATCCCGACTCATCCTGGCATAGAAATTGTCGCTTGCCAAATAAACGTAAAGGGTAAAGATCTTTGCGTAGCTTCCGTTTACATTCCTCCAGGTATTTCAATTAACCGCCGTCATCTTTGGAATGCAGTTTCTGCACTTTCACATCCAGTTTTAATTCTGGGTGATATGAATTCACATGGTACTGGGTGGGGCGAGCCATATGACGATCGCAGAGCGGCTATTTTCTATGATTTGTGCGACGATTTCACTTTGAACGTTTTGAATACAGGTGAAGTGACACGCATTGCATCCGACGGTAGAGAAAGTCGGCTTGACCTTTCCTTGGGATCAAGTTCACTATCATTCGATTGCTCGTGGAAGGTGATCGAAGATCCTCATGGTAGTGATCACTTGCCCATTATAACCACCATAAAACATAATTGCGAAAGGTCAGACGAGCCAATTCAGGTTCCTTTTGACCTCACTAGGAATATCGATTGGCAAAAGTATGCAGAAGCGGTATCTTTTGGGGTTGAATCATCCAATCCTCTCCCACCTTTGGATGAGTATCGATTCCTGTCTGAACTGATTTACAGAAGTGCATTAGAATCACAAAAACGACGCGTTCCAAGTGCAACCTTCAAAAGAAGACCAGCCACACTTGGCTGGGATGATGATTGCACTCAATTGTATCTTAAAAAATCTGATGCCTTCAAAGCTTTTCGTAGGCATGGCACCTCGGATCTTTATAAAGAATACGAAAAACTTGAAAGACAACTGAGGAACTTGCTAAAAGCGAAAAAGCGTAGTTATTGGCGACACTTCATTGAGGGTCTCTCAAGAGAAACTTCGATGACAACACTTTGGAGAGTGGCTCGCAACATGCGAAACCGCTCATCTTCTAATGAGAGTGACGAATACTCCAACCGTTGGATATTCAGTTTCGCGAAAAAAGTCTGCCCAGACTCAGTCCCAGCACGACCAATTTCTTGGGAATCAATCTCAAGAGACGGTTCTCTGGACAGACCATTCTCAATGCTGGAATTTTCTATAGCTCTTCTTTCATCAAACAATTCTTCTCCGGGACGCGATATGATAAAGTTCAATCTTCTTAAGAATCTCCCAGATATCGCAAAAAGACGATTACTAGACCTGTTCAACTCCTTCATGGAGGACAATATCGTTCCGCATGAATGGAGACAGGTCAAAGAAATAGCTGTTCAAAAGCCTGGTAAACCAGCGTCTGATCATAATTCATACCGCCCAATTGCTATGTTATCATGTTTAAGGAAATTGTTGGAAAAAATGATCCTATCGCGACTCGACCATTGGGTTGAATCGAATAACTTGCTTTCAAATACACAATTCGGGTTCCGCAAGGGCAAAGGAACAAACGATTGTCTAGCGTTGCTTTCAACAGATATTCAACTGGCCTTTGCGGAAAAGGAGCAATTGGCTTCAGTTTTCTTGGATATTAAGGGCGCTTTTGATTCAGTTTCCAAAGAAATATTGTCAGAAAAACTGCACAATAGTGGACTACCCGGACTTTTAAACAATTTCTTGTATAATTTGTTGTCAGAAAAACATATGAGCTTCAATCTCGGACAACTGACAACTTCCAGAATTAGTTACATGGGCCTACCCCAAGGCTCATGTTTAAGTCCCTTGCTTTATAATTTTTACGTGAAAGACATTGATAGCTGTCTGGAAGGACAATGCACGCTAAGACAACTTGCAGATGATGCTGTGGTTTCTCTAAAAGGCCCACATGCAGAAATGTTGCAAAGACCATTGCAAAGTTCCTTAAACAATCTGTCCATTTGGGCAAGAGATTTGGGGATCGAGTTTGCTCCGCAAAAAACTCAATTGGTTGTGTTTTCCAGAAAGCGGAACCCAGCCCAACTGAAACTCAATCTTTTGGGAATAGAAATCGACCAATCTTTGACTTCGAAATACCTTGGGATCTGGTTTGATTCAAAAGGCACTTGGGGTACCCAAACTAAGTATTTGGTGCAAAAATGTCAGCAAAGGATCAATTTTCTACGCACAATTACCGGAACATGGTGGGGTGCTCACCCGGAAGACCTCATAAAACTTTACAAAACGACTATTCTCTCGGTTCTCGAGTATGGCTCTTTCTGTTTCCACTCAGCAGCAAACTGCCACCTAATAAAATTGGAACGAATTCAATATCGTTGTCTGCGCATTGCCCTCGGCTGCATGCACTCAACGCATAATGCGAGCCTCGAGGTCCTGGCAGGGGTGAAACCTCTCCAGAACCGCTTCTGGGAGCTCTCGCTAAGGTTACTTATCAAGTGTGGAGTGAGCAACACACTTGTTATTGAAAACTTCGAAGAAATGCTCAGTCTGAACACTCAGTCAAAATTCATGAGAATCTATCTTTTCTACATGTCATCTGAAATTAGCCTCCCAGGTTATAATCCTCCTCGTGTACACTTCACCAATGACAGTTCCTCTGTTAAATACGATCTGTCCATGAAACAAGCTGTTCAGGGAATACCAGATCAACTTCGATGTGTATCTATTCCTCGCATTTTTACGGAAAGTACCAAAATGTCAATTCCTGTAAGAGATTCTTCACTGATGGGTCTCGCATAAATGGATCCACTGGTTTCGGTGTCTTCAATGAAAATTTCGCCGCCTTCCGCAAACTTCAGGAACCTTGCTCGGTTTATGTTGCTGAGCTGGCAGCAATCAACTTCGCTTTGGGGATGATTTCCAACATGCCCGTAGACCATTTCTTCATCTTCTCGGATAGCCTTAGTTCGATTGAGGCACTCCGATCGATGAAACCTGTTAAACATCCATCTTACTTTCTTACAAAAATAAGGGAGCAGATGGGTGCACTGGTCGAAAGATCCTACAAGATTACCTTTGTATGGGTCCCCTCACATTGCTCAATTTATGGCAATGAGAAGGCGGACTCTCTCGCAAAGGTGGGCGCACAGGAAGGTGAGATCTATGATAGAAGAATTTCACATGATGAATTTTTCCATTTTGTTCGCCAGAGTTCTCTTCAAAGTTGGCAAAATGATTGGCGAGATGGCCAGCTGGGACGGTGGTTACATTCCATTATTCCTAATGTTTCCTTGCGAGCGTGGTGGCATGGTTTGGATGTAAGTCGGAATTTCATTCGCGAAATGTCATGGCTTTTGTCCAACCATTACTCGCTAGATGCGCATTTACACAGGATTAACCTCGCGTTGAGCAATGTTTGTACTAAGTGCGGTTCCGGTTATGATGACATCGACCACGTAGTTTGGCAATGTCCGGATAATGACGCCTCCAGAGCACTACTTTTGGATACCCTTGAGGCCCGAGGTAGACAACCCTTTGTTCTTGTGCGAGATGTGTTGGGCACTCGCGATGTCATTTATATGCTATGCATTTACGACTTTCTTCGTTTGTCTTGTATAAAGGTTTAATTCTCTTGTGTTTTCTCCCCCAGTTTTTTTTCTCCGTTTTTCGTCTTTGTGTTGTTCCTGGCCATCCGGCAGATGAAAAGCCCGCTACAATCTGGGGCTGAATCACTATGAAGACAACGAACACGCCATTACGTTATACCTCCCGGATGAGCTTCAGAGAACCCTTACCCCCAGTCCTTACCACGCCCATCCTAAAAGCATATGTGACCCACTAATCTCGAGCTGCCACGAGTATCCTGGCTCCGTCCCGTACTAACTATGTTGTATAAGAATCAAATTTGTACATAAAATACAAAAAATGAGTTTTGGCTCCGCAAAGCGTTAAACGCGATTGAGCCCCAAATAAATGAACTGGTTAAAAAAAAAACCAGCCTGGTATTCGTCGACGAGGGACCCCTCAAGGGGTATCATCACATTCTGTTAAACAAGGTACACGACAGTATCTTAGGGAACGTTCAAAAATTACGTCCAACATTTGGGAGAGGGGGGGGGGGGGGGGTGGTCTAGAAAAGTGTGTGTATTGGGTATAGGAAAATAGCGTGACAGAGGGGGAAGGGGGGCTCTGGAAAACCCGAAAAACGATGGACGTAATATTTGAATCTTCCCTTATAGTCCGAGTTTAAAAAGGACAATTCCTCTATAATTGGCAGATTCTAGTGTGGCCTTTCTTGTAGATTGGACATATGAGACTATCCAACCAGCTGGTAGGAAAATCATCATCATCCTCCCAAATCTTTACACAAATCTGGTGGATTGATTGATGTAGCTGCTCGCTTCCTTGCTTAAGAAGTTCGACCGGGATCTCGTCCTTCAGCAGCTCTGCTGTTTTCCAGTTTCATAAGGGCCTTCTCAACCTCAGTCCAGTATTGATATCAAATTTATTTTAGAGGGGAGGAGGGGGGGTGGTTGTGACAGGCACCCCTATTCCACTGCGGGAATTGTTACAAAATTGTGATTTTGTGCAAAGAATAGTTATTTATGTAACGAGGTGCAAAAAGTTATTTTTTTCAGCACGAGTCGTACATTTATCCAACGAGGCTTGCCGAGTTGGAGAAATACCTAGAGTGCTGAAAAAAATCAAGTTTTGCAACGAGTTCCATAAAAAATTTTATGCAATGATTTTTTCATTATACAACTCATTTTAGTTGCATAATATTCATAATGCAACCCAAATGAGTTGCATTATGAACATCATGCAACTCATTTCAGTTGCATAATGAACCGGTTCGGAAAAATTGGCCATTATGATACCAAAATGAGTTATATAAAATAGAAATTATGATACTGAATTGCATAAAGGTATGTAAGCAGCTCTCGAATGCAGTGTGGTCAAAAAGTCAGAAAAAGTCCGCATGGTTTTTGCACAGCTCCTTTTCGAATATTCATTATCAAATTAGGTAGAATCCAAACTTCAGCCCCACCAGAATTCGCAAAAACCTTCCGATGCCGAAGCTGAGTCCGAACCATAAAACATTGCATAAACAACATATTTTATGTCATACCTTTTTACCCCAATGACTCGTGAAACAATGTGTGCAATGTGAATCGCTCTAAAAGACCAGACCGGAATTTGCATCTGATAAAATGTTCTTCCCGTCTTAGCTCCATTACCTGCTGTCGCAAAGCGGCAAGACGCAGTACCTACCATTGAGGTGGTATCAAATTACCTACCTTTGAGATGCTGCATTAATTGCTCGTCTTTTCCCTTCCCACGGGAAGCTCGGCTTCGCAACATTTTAGCACTTAGCATTCAATATGCAAAGAAAGAAAACTTCCCTGTGACGGGTCTTCAATTTTTAAATTAGCAACTTTTGAAACCGATGATGCTTTGGACACTCTCCAGCATCCCTCGCGCTGCCGTGATTGTTCCCAATTTTCCCTCAACCGCTCCACCATCTGGCTCCGGCGAGAAATCCCGTCACTTATCCGCGGGCACCAAAACCGATTGACCGTCATAATAATTTAAAAACGTCTGATGCAGCATCAGCCCAATACCAACGAGGAGAACAGGAGAGACCGGACAAAGTGCAACATGGATAGCAGCTGTGCAACCTTTCGGCCAGCCAACCAGCGGGAGGAAGCAACCTGGCTGGCAGGCAGCAGCATGAGGACGACACGACGATAAGTATCGTGAGAAACCGAAAGTCCCAAATCATCATCCCACCGACCGCCGCCGCACCCCGAGAGCCGAGAGAGTGTGCTGGTGCCACTGCCAACGTCGTCGGGTGCCATGGGCTTGTTTTGTTCTTTGCCTTTGGTTTGTGCATTTCCATTACGTCACTGGCTGAAGTGTGCACCGCGCGCTCGCTGCTGCACCCATGCATGCAGTTACAAGCGGAGGTTGGTGCGAGCGAGACGGGAAGCGATCAGGATGATGCCTTCCTTGTCGTAACTTTCTCACAGTTCTGGAGCCTTTGTTTGTTTCCCATTATTTCGTCCGTCGGACGGACGGATCGAACGGGAGCAGCTGTTCCGTTTCGTTCTGTTGGTTCGGCTGGCAGAGCTTCAGAACGAGGCAACGGTCCTTTGCGTGAGGGAGGATGATTGAAGAGAGAATGAATGAACGGATTCATTTTCTCCTGCAGAGTTCACGAGTTTAGGGGAAACGTTCATCGCAACGTGGTCCGCAGTGTTACCAGGGATTCTACTTTTCCTGTTGATGGTGAGTTTGATCACGGTTTCGACTTTAGAAAGGTGCCAGTAAGTCGGCTCTAGAGGCACGTTCTCCCATTTGGGAAATTTGTGCTATTTCATTTCACATCATAACCCTCTAGGGGCTGTCCATAAACCACGTGGTCATTTTTTTGTGACTTTTCAACCCCCCCCCCCCCTCCCCCACCGCGTGGTCATTAGTCCATACAATTGTTTTTATTTGTCCATACAAAATGGTCATTGGCCGAACCCCCCCCCCCCCAATGATCACGTGGTTTATGGACAGCCCCCTACACTAAGGCGCTCTCCACAAATTACGTAATTTAATAGAGGGAGGGATGGGGTATATGCAGAGCCGTAGCGTGGTCCCATGGCGCCCTTCGCAAGCATCCAGATTGGCGCCCCATGACAATTGTTATTGTTAATTTGCAAAAAAAAAAATGTAGCTATTCATTTTTTTTCAAGGTTTTTTAGATTTTGGTTACCCAAAGAAACAAGTTTTCCCCGATGTTTTATTTTTATTTTTAGAGTGTTTTTTTTGTGTATTTCTTTAGGGAATCACCAAAACATTTTCCCCATTTCTTTTTACTTTCTCGAATATAAGTACGAACACGTTTTAAATTCAAATAATCTGATAACCACCAGCAAAATAATTTTAGATTGCTAATAATAATTATGCATAAATTTCTCCAAGAAACCGTTTAGAATTTTTTTATTTTCAGGATTTTTTGTTCAACTGATTTTTGTTTCCAAAAATACTTAATTGTCTTCAAGGGTTTTCAGGAATCCGACTTTTTAAATTTTTGATTCACCTTTATTGTTATTTTAATTTTAATTTTCTTTACCAAATACTTTTACCAAAGGTTTCCCTTGAAGATTAATCAAAATATTTCCCGGCAGAAAGTTAATTTTAAGGAAGCATTAGACATGGATGAATAACGGGAGGAATTCCTGAACTTTCATTATGAGTTTTTGTTAGAACCTCTAGATGAATTCCTTCTGGAATCACTGAATGAAGTTCTGCAAAAATCTCTGGAGTTTTCGGGAAACATTTCAGCAAGAAATTTCAATGTAATTCATGAAGCAATTCATGCAGGAATTCCTGGTACAGTTTGTGAAGAAATCCTTGAAGGAATGTCTATAAGAATTTGTGGAGACCCACAGGAAGTATTTCTGATAGAATGCTTGGAAGACTTTTTGAATGAATTCCTGAAAAAAATCATAAGGAATCTCTGGAGGTTTTTTGTTTTATTCTCCAGAAGGTTTTACGAAGAAATCTCTAGAGGGATTTCTGAATGAATTCATGTACAGCTTTCAAAATAAACCTTTGGAAAAAAATTGATGATTAATGGCGGATTTTCTAACGGAATACCTGGAAACTTCTGAAATAGTTCCAAATTTACGATTTTTTGGAGGGTTTCCAGCAGAAATTTATGTAAATTTTTCAAGTGAACATGGAAAAATCGAAAGAAATCACTGGAAGATTTTCTATAAGCGATATGAGAGATTTCTTCTGAGAGGCATTTCTGCGGGAATCCGTGGAGGGATTTCTAAAGGAATCTCTAAAAGATTTTCTATGGGAAATAAGGCACAAATATGAAATAAAAGTATTGAGAAGTAGAAGCATGAACCCTTAGAACATGGTTTCCCAAACTGTGGGTCGCGACCCCCCAGGGGGGTCGCCAGCCTTCATCCAGGGGGTCGCGAGAGACAGGAAAGTATATTACTGTAACAGACAACAAATGAGGGAATTTTCATGGGGGGTCGCGAAAACTACGTCTGCTGGCAAAAGGGGATCGCGCGACCTGAAAGTTTGGGAACCTATGCCTTAGAAGATCTGGAGGAGAAATTTCTGACGGTATCCTTAAAGAAAATTCCCAAATTCATCGCTGAATGATTTTTCAAAAGAATTTTCTTTAGAAAACTATGGAAGTTTCGAAAGGAAACCTTTGACCAATTTCCGAATAAATTCCTAGATAACTCCTGAATGTCTCACTGTAGGAATTTCTGTAGGGGTCCTTCGAAAAATTTCGAGAGGAGTCTTCAGAAGATTTTTTGATTTCTTTTTTAAGCATTCCTGAAGGAGTTTCTGTTAGAATTTCTGGAGGCATTGTTGAAGATTGTTTCGAAGAAATTCCTAGAGGAATTTCTGAAGCAGTTGTTGAAAGATTTTCTGAAGGAAACCTAGCAAGAAATTTCGAAGAAATACTCAAAATAATCTAAATGAATTTGATTCTTTATGAATACAGACCGTTGATAACACATCATCAATTTTAGGTACTGTAAATAGTGAAATCTTGATAATTCAAGACAACAATTGAATCATTCTGTTTCCTTCTAGCCTTAGGCCTTTTCGGCGCCCTTCTGAGGCTGGCGCCCTTGGCGGGGGCCAACCTGGCCAACCGCACGCTACGGCTCTGGGTATATGACCGAGCGTTGCAGCCTTTACAAAAAATAGGATTTATTTATTATTATTTTTTTCCGGGAGAGCCACTGCGACCAGTAGGGTTTTGTACCATTTGGGCAGGTGTACCTTCTTTGGGCACTGACTCTAACTATGTCATTTTTAAACCTAATAACTTAATTTTTGGCACGCGGTAAAATACGTGCAGTATCTCACCCTATACAAAAAATCAAATCAATTGGTATGAAATTGACTTAGTTATAATGGCAAGTGCCCAAAATAGGTACGACTGGCCCAATGGTGCAAGTTAGTTAGTTAGTTAGTTCTTTTGTGGAATAACTCGTATCCTTAGTATTTAGTGCATGTAGTACTATCACTGACAAACAGACGTAATACTCCGATATTTCCCATCGTACATGGATTTAACGGTTTATTTAAAAATTTGATAGTTAGCCAACCGGCCATCCGAGGCGCTCGCATCGTTTTTGATCGAGATTGATGTTTGCAGACTACCGCCACCTAGTTTTTTTTTTACAAACTAGTTTATTAGGCTCATTGGAGTACCTTATCGGAGCCGATATATCATGTTAGTTTTACATATTCTTTTTACAAAAAGTATTTTTGTTAGTTTTAGTAGCTAAAAAACAAAAATAATGTAATTAATCAATTATAACTGAATTTTTGAATTCACAATAAAATTGTTGATGATTTTCATCATATCTGTATCCATTTGTCCTTACACATCTCGTATGGATTGTGATGATCGGTTGTTCCGTTCGAGTTCTCGTAGCATATCGGGCCTTCTTTCTTCGTAACATTACCGCCACCTAGTTGATAGTTGGCCTAATTCAGTCCTTTTAACATTGGGCAAACATGCTTCCGTGGCTATGATATGAATCGAAAAATGTTCGAAGTGTTACGTCTGTTTGTCTGTGGATTACTCCATTCACAGTGGTCCACGAACCAGATTTACGAGGAAAGATGCATTCAGCGCCTTCAAATGATTTTTTTGACAAATATGGTCTTCAAAGTTGTTCCTAATAAAAAGCCTAAAATTTTACCTCCATAATAGGAACAGTGTGCCTAATGTTGTTGCAAGCGATTATTGATCGAAAACAGAGAGAAACGATAGTTTTCATATTTTTCCCAGCAAATTTGGAAAGAAAACTACCGACTAACGTTTTGAAAACATTCATTAGATGGTACGACCGTATTTTCTTGAAATGATCTACCTTATTACCACAACGATCGGCACTACCGTGAATGAATAAAAGGGTTTTGTAAGTCATCTGATATAAGGCGTTGGTGGATGGCTGTTTTTTGAACGACAGTCTTTTTACCGAGTTTTAATATAGTTCCAAAAAGTCGCTATTTGTATGTAAAATCTGGCACAATTGACATAAAAACCTTCAATAATTTGCTTAAAATATACTCACACAATTGAATAACGTCAAAAGTTCTTATAATTGCAGCGTCTTCAGCTGATGATGAACGTAGATCCCATTATGATAAACATCAACCCGCTGATCAACTACCCCCCAGATTACGGTATCCTAATATAAATCTCCTGTATCACTCGGATAAAAAATTATCATTCATTACATGGTTAATATTATTAAAATATGACTGGTTTTATTGTTCACAATTAAACACATAGTAGATATATTGTTACTTTTTACAATATAAATCAAGCCCATATAGTTCGTACAATAAGTGAACATTAGCTTTATTAGTGACTAATTGATTCGATTGTTTTCCAATAGTTGTATAATAATTTAAAGTTACTATCAGTAAAAATAAATTTAAGTTGTTTTTATATTGTTGCAAAAGTGCCTGCAAAGTTCTCATGGACTTTTTATTAAAAAAGAGTTTATTTCTCAATTACACTTAAAAACAATTCGTAAAAAATAAAAAAAAACAATAAATATTATTGTTGCTTGGACCATGTTTGTATAATCAAATACAAAATCACTTGACATATTTTTTATTTCGTTTTCGTTTTAAATTTGAGTACAGTAGATGTTTTGGTTATCGAATATTCGCCAAAACTTCAACGACTGACAGACGTCAAGCCGTGTTGGCAGAGGAAGCTCTCAATGAATAACTGAGGAAGTACCTCCCGCATAGTCAATTACAATTTGTATTACACTCCAAACAGTAAGTCTCCTGTATCTGTTTATGTTACTATACCACGAACAGGTGCTTTTCAGTTGATAACTGTGATACTCGTAGCACTCAATCATTAAGAACAGTCTAAATAACTCATACCAGACTGTAATAGTATGTCATGTTGTGCAGAAATTGTTAAATAATAAAGCGATGCATTTCGCGAAACATGGTGGCAATATAATACGACCTTTCCTCAAATGGTTGGTGGTTATATTTGCGAAACACACTTACACAGACATATATCACTGTATGCTACTTAAATTCAACAGTTTGCCAAATGATTGCACACATTGGTATTTGTACTGACCGTACTTTGAAGTTTGCAGTTTTGTGAAAAAAATAAAAAAAAATTCCTGTGGTCGCTCGTGAGCAGAATTAAAAACAATGTGAAAACTTGCTGCGTAAACTGTTTAAAGTCCCAGGAGTGATCCGGATCCATCAATGGTAAGTTTTGCATGATGATTCTATTTTGTTGTTTTGGGTAATGGGTAATGGGTAAAATTATTTTGCAGAATTCACGAACTTGCTGTGAGCTCAACAACACGCATCCCGCCTGAATCTGTGCGACTGCTAGTGGCCCCTCAAAAGGGAGGTAAAAAATATCTACAATGCTGTGGGCTGGAAATCCGTCACCACCGGAAGAAGGTTCTTGGTAAGTTTCAATCGCCGTAGGCCCGGGACCAGGATTGCACGCGTCGCAAGTCGAGTAACTCCAGTAGAAATCACTGCCCATCTGATGGAAATGACGTAAAAGGCCCCTCCATCAACGCAGGATCCGCTGACCGGTATGATGCGTAGAGATCATTCGGCACAGGTAATCTTGGATCTTGAAAGTGGAAACAAGTGTAAATATTCAATGAATAAAAAAAAAAGCTTTGGTGAACGCATAACTGGCTTTTTCATTTTTAAACGGTTTAAATGCAGTAGAACCACATACCATAAGTTCAAAATACCATAAACGACCATAAGTCAAGAATAACACATACATTGTCGATTTTCTCCCAGATTTACTGTTGCACTGTTCTGTAACCATTTGCCACGCAGTGAATTATCTGAAAAACTGGATAATATATTGACCATATCCTTTACTGTATTGCGAAAAATTTGTTCGAGAAAACCAGCGATTTTTTATGGTAACCAATCTTAACCGCCTATTCCACATACTGTAAATTGGCGGATTACCATTTGTCAAACTGGCAAATGTGTACATGAAATGGTTAGCTTACTGTTATCTTCGGTAGTCTGGCAAATGGTTAAATTACAATTGCTAATGGTCATCTACAGTATGAGAAACGTTACATTTACAGTTTGTGATTATGCGGGCTATAGAAAACTAGCTGAAAAGCAGGTTTTAGCCAAGTGAGGACGTTACGACAAGAAAAAGATGAACAATGATTTTTCTAATGTTTTCCAATAAATTAAAGGAATCTAGTAAATAGTAAACTATCATTGATAACAATACAAATACAATTTGTTTAATGGGGTCAATTGAACCGATGTTAAAATAAACATGCAATAATATTTGTTGTTATGTAAACAGATTTCGCCTTAGAAAAACCAAAGAATTCATATTTCTCGGTAACATTTTTCTTCAGCATTTACAGATACTAATGGCCACATGAATTGTGAACGATTTATGGTATGGATCTTACGACCTGAGGTCTGACTTGTGATATTTGGCAGCTATTTGAAAAGATTGATGTTAGATCTTATCAACAGCTGCCAAACAACACATACCAGACAGACATCAGAGTGTTTGACTCTTATCATAAAAAATGTGCATATCATTCTGGCGGCCGTTAGTGCTCGTAAATGCTGAATATAAATGTTAGTGGGAAATATAAATTCTATGGATTTTCAAAAGCGAAAACTGCTCACAAATAACAACAAATATTATTGCATTTTTATTGTAACAACGATTCATCTGACGCCATTCAATTAATTGTATTTGTATTGTAAGAACAATGAAAACACATTAAGATATATTGTTTTCTTTTGAAAATTGCCCTAAAAATGTCTCAGTAAAACACAATACATTCTATTGTTTTTCGCGAAAAAGTGTATGAAAATTTTCTCAAAATTTTATGGTTATGATACATAACGACCACCATTTTTTATTGTAAAAGTGCCATTTACCATTCGCCGAATGGTATAGAACAATAGGGGTGATGGTGAGTGTGCCGTGTAAATTACAATACGTTTAATGGTGATTAATTTTCGAAAAAATGGTGTTGTAACAATAAAATTAAAATTTATCGTATTTTTATGATATTTTTTATCAGGGTAACCTTAATTTATAGAGATTTTGTAGTTTCCAGGATATGAGTATTGCTCGTGCAGTTGAAAATCGGAATTTTTGACACGCGAAAATCGATTTAAACCACCCCCCCTCCTGCATCAGACGTACGTGTACATTTCCCACCTCACTGGATCGTTTTCGCAGTTAGTATAAGTGCGGGATCGTGAAAAAACTGCGATTTTGCATCGAATCGTTTCGGTGTCTTTTGCGCACTTATTCAGCACCTTGTAATGCATAAGTGCGCAGAAGACATCGACACGATTCGATGCAAAATCGCAGTTTTATTCACGATCCCGCACTTATACTTACTGCGAAAGGGGTCCAGTGGGGTGGAAAATGTGCAATACAATCGACATTCTAAACATTTTGCTTTCATCTTAAAGGCTGGGTTTCACAATTTTGCAAATCGGATGAATCGGTTTTAATGGCTGGAAAGTCACTAAAACTGGCACGCTCTAAGCACCCCATAGGAAAAAATCCTAGATACATCAATGACTATGTCTAAGAATTGGCGTGATTCAGGCTCATTGGATAAAGTTAAGGACAGACTTGTTAGAATCCCAAAATGGCCGCCACAATGGCCGACTTCGGCACCTACTCACGATTTTGAGGGCACAAATCTCTTCGTAAACAAAACAAGCGCTCCTGAGCTTCTCATTTTAAGCTTATTACAAGTGAGCAAGAACAGAATAATAAAATGCATTGGTGTTTGAAGCTTGCTTCTAGAGATGTGTGCGTCTGAAGTTCTCATGCACTATTGAAGCGGGATGTCAAGGCGTTTGTCCTTAAAACCTTTGTAAAATAGTTATAAATAATTTCTAATAAATTCTGAATGATTTTTGATTGAACAGTTGGGCTACGCTCCTTACTAACGATGTGGATTAGCTGGCAACCCTTATCACCCATCAGCGCTGAGCCCATGTTTCTCCTCCCAAATGCGAGGTTCACCCTCTCCGCGAAGGAGAAAATGAACATTGATTGATTGCCTGGCTCGTGCCGGTTTGTAAGCCGCAGCAAACTCTCTTCTCTCCGTATACCATTCATCCTTTCCGATCCGATCGTGTGCCTTTGGCTGGCGTGGCGGGGAAGTAACTGTTGTGTGCTTTCTCTCCTCCGTTTTGGTCCTGCTGCGCTGTTGGTTCTATCCTTCTCGTCTCGCATACCGATATGTGCTGGCGCTCCGACCGACCCGACGATGCTCGCCTCGCTCGTCAAGTTCCGTTGCTTTGGTACGTTCCATTCATCACCGTCATTCTGTTGGTCGCCTATCGTCGAGGCGGACGTCTGCTCTGCTTGAAACAGTTTTTGTTCGAAGCGCCGCGCGATTCCTGTAGCTATTGTTTCGGAAAGAGCCCCCCTAAGTTAAAGGGAACTACTAATCGGATCGGAACGGTTGATTGCGTTTGGGAGGATCCCTATGGACAGCAGTTATCGCGTTCGGAGGAATCGAATCGTGAAAACGGTTTGTTGAATGAACGAGTGCTTCTCACGATTAATGAAAAGGATCTAACGGTAAATTGGCGTTTCCTGTGAGTGGCGACAACGAACGGTACCGCACAGCTGTTTGGTGGTGTGAGAGTGTGTGTGCGAGTGACTAATAAGAGGGAAGTGCTATTGTTTTTGCTTCGTTGCGAGCGACGACGTCGAACTAAATGCGGTGGGATTAGTTTCGACTAATGAGACAAAGTGGAGTTCGGTAAGGAGGATTAAGTGCCGGAAGAGAGTTGTTTAAGTGGATTACCGCAGGAAGAGAACCAGTGGGTGAAAGTACTAATTGCGGTATTTGTGGTCCTGCGGAGAAGGAAGGGCTTTTACCGCATCAGTGATAGTGGTGAGCTGCTGTAGTAGTGGGAGGTGTTGGATCAGCTATAGCCAACGTGGGAGTTGGGAGCACGCTTCGGATGATCCCGGTTGTCGGAACCACAAAATGACAATGTCGCAGCTTTTGAAGCAGACGAAGAAGTGTTGCGTGAAGGTAAGTGCTCGTAATTTAATCTTGTTTGTTGATTACAACGTCGAAGTTCAAAGGAGAGTGGTTTTCAATGGCATTCCGAAACATAATACACTGACGAAACTTTGTCGTTTCTATACCGGTTTTGCATGAATGGGTACTTAATGTGAACACCGAACACCGTGAACCAATTTCCGAGAACCCGGTTGTAGTGAACTCGGAAATTTCTACTCGGAATCAGTTTTATCTCCGATAGAGTAAACTTTTTAATTATGTTGTATTTTAGTTTCAAACCTTACTTTACTTATTTGTTTTTATGTTTTGTAAACTTATTGAGCCAGTAGTATATAACCCAGTACCTTGTCATAACTTAACCGAGTATTGAAAATCCAAATGATTCACAGAAATCTCGGCAAAATTAACCAAGTTCTAATGATAGGCAATTGTCAATTTTACTGACATAAGTGCTACAACCTGATATCGAATATGTTTACCTTGACCAATTCCATAACACAAGTATCTAGAAAATCACAAAAATGACACTGTTTGATTTTAATTATCTCACAATAACCCGAACTTCAAAGGGCTGCTGATTGCTTGCATTTTTATGCTGGGAAAGGGGTGAGCCAGTCGTCCCACGGTTGTTCGGAACGGAGCCAAACCGGTTGAATTGGATGTTCTCACGGTGGTGCCGCTGCGCTGCATTCACGATCAGAACGTATGTATGAAGGTATAAAAGTGTGTTTATATTGTTTACACACAAGTGCGGAAGAGAGCAGAGGGGAACTGCTGGCTGCTAGCAGCAGCGGCCACGGCCGATGATGGCAGCAGGGGTGGCAATTAATTTTAACAAGTTGCCATTCTTGAAAAAGGGATTGAGTGTGATGTATTGCTGCTGTATGGAGTTGGAACAGCAGAGCTTACGTACTAACACGGACCGTGTTGCCCTCCCTTGTCAGGCGTGAAAAGAGTGGACTCCTTTTACCCTCTCACTCTCTAGAACAGTGATTGAACACTGGTAGATTAAGCTCGAAGAGGTGGTCAAAAACCCTAGTCGCCATGCTACATTTTCTAATGCTGTTTTGTTTTATTTGATAGTTATTTGTAACTATGCCTAATTGTGTTCTGAATATTTATGCAAAAATTCATCGGAGAATGCTTCGGGAAACTTTGTTTTCCCTTAGAATTATTTGAACAAAACCTGAATCCTACCAATCAACTTATACATACGTACATTACACGACTAACAGTTTCGTAGGTAATGTAACACTTTTTTAAGAGCTTCTGGAAACGTCTACACTTTCTCACAGAGAACGGCCAGACGTTTTGGAAAAAAATCCACTAGTGAGAATCCTAGAATATCACTACATTCGAAAAAGGTTTTACGGTTTTACCATCTTTTATTTTACTCTGACCTGACCGTTTCAACTTGTCCCACTACACCTTACATAGGTTACATATCAACGAAGTTCACACGTTTTAGTCACGTATATTTACCTAACTTGTCAAACGAAAGCGTGTTGCACACAGGGCATTGCACAATGGGTCCAGAGCCGCATTTACGAAGACAACAATGTTTGTGCCTAAACCTTGAGTTTTAGATACATGGTGTGTTTGGGGAAGTTTCTTTCCCATTTTTTTAAGGAATCATGTTAGGGTGATCTATGAAATTTAGTTTTCTTGCAATAACTTTCAATCCATTCATTTCTCGTAAAAACTTTGTTCCGAGCACTTTTAGAACTATCAATGACGCATATTTTTTTCCGAAGAGCTCGATGTTCTATCTCTCATAGTTAAAAAGATATTGGCTTTTTTCGTCAAAAAATTACTTTTTTTTTCGAAAAGTCATATCTCAAAAAGGGGCAAATGGATTTTGAATCAACGAATTGCATTGAAAAGACCGTACTCTGTTCTATTGATGGTGAACAAATTGTGAGCACCTTTTTTGTTTGAAGCTTTTTATTGAATTTTAAAAATTCGGCTTTTTACATAGAAAATCAGATGTAGCTCCTTAAATCGATAAGATACAAACTTGGCGTCTTCGACAATATTGTGAGTTTTAGATGCTCTGAAAGTGCTCAGAACAAAGTATAGCGAAAAAATAAACGCATAAAATTATAATAAATAAAAACGGATTTTCATATGGAAAACAAAACAGTTCAAGAAAATTCAAATCGTCTTTGTTAGATAGATCGAAGGTATAGGCACAAACATTTTTGTCCTCGTAAATGCGGCTCTGGACCCATTGTGCATTGTTAGTCAAATAAGTACACCTCGGTGACTTCATTATTATTGTTTAATAATAGGAAAGGGAGTGTATGTACTAATTAAATGATGAATCCGTGAAATTTTCTAGAATCTCAAATAATTTGTTTACCCATTGGAGACGGAATTTTCAGCTTTCTGGATGCAACCTCGCTGGACTAGAACACGTTTATGATGGCCGATTTTCTCGGTTAGGCACATATGACCCATCCGCCCTCAAAGGGTTAAATAATATGCTAGAGGCATTTCCCAAAGAATTTCTCGTTATCTGATAAGTCAGATAGAGGAGTTTCCTCTTCTTCTCCTCTTTTTAGTGTAACGTTCCCACTGTCTGAAGAGTTTAGGACTCCTAAATAATGACTTTCGATTAAAGTAAATGCGTGTCAAGTGATGATGCAATTCTAACGAATTTCAAAGTGACTGACACACATCCTCTCCAATAGTTTTTGAATGGGAAACAGAACCCATCTTAAGTAGAGTGCACCCATTTTTATCCTACAAAACGAAGCTAATAAGCATGCATTCCAACAGAAAGAACGGAAACAATCGGTGCTGCAATCGTCTGTTTTTTCAATAGTATGAACATAGAGGACATATAACCAAGAAGAATACCCTAGTATTTCTTAGGTAAGGTCTTGAAGTAATTTTTTTCTCTTGCATTGGCAAAACTTTCAGAGTATTCACCGGACACTTTTCCATCTAGGTATCATAGCTTTTGAAAGAATCGTGCGAGTTTCTTGTACTGCTTCCGATGGAAAATTTTGCAATAGTTTCGAAAGGATTCTTAAGAAATTCTTGAACAAGTGTTCGATAGAATTTTCAATTCACAAAGATGCTCAGCCGAGCATCGAAGACACGAGAATGCGAAAAGCAAAATGTTCAGAATGCTTAGAGTTTATTTAACATGATTCTATTCGGTGGCTTAGTTGATTAAAGCGCCGTTCATGCGATACGGGGTCGTAAGCTCGAATTTCACCAGAATCCCTTTTTTTTGCAAATTCTTCTTTTAATTGCAAATTAACACCAATTCTCATACGCGCCAACTTGTGGCGTAGTTGAGGAGAGGAGGACGTCAAGGCCTCTCAAAATCAATGAAATTCGGAAAATATCGACGCAGTTCATCTAAATTAAGCATATTCACGCAAAAACTAATACATATAGCTGAGAAAAGCTGAATATTGTCAAGTTTTGGACCAATTTTGGACAGCTTCGCCCCCCCCCCCCCCCCCCCCCAAACTACGCCACAAGTTGGCGCTTATGCTAATTCTATTCTTTCTACTTACAATTGATTGATTGATTTGTCTTTATTAAAGAGACTTTCAGCCCTTGGCTGGTTCGTCTCTCTCTACTTACAAGTTTTCCGCAAAGTTTCACAGTATGTCACTCCTAAAAAATGTCACTATGCTTTTCAAGTTTTGTATGCCTCAAAAAGTTTAAACCTGAATTATTTTCTGGTACAGGATATATTTAAATATTAGAATAACTAGCCACAGAAGTCCAATGTCGCGACTGTTCGTGTGACAAACATCTAGTTTGCCACGCCCTTACAGCGTCAGTAGTGGTACTAGAAGTGTCAAATAAATTTTGTTTACTAAAACAAAAGATGCTCTTCAAGCTGGACACATAAAAACAATCAATTATTACAATAAAAGGTTTTAATTGAATTAAATAGAAAAAGTGACTACAGCGCCATTGCAGTTCTAGTGTATTTCTATTATTTAAATTCATGAATTTCTGAAGAAAAAAACATCCTTGAAACTACATGAACGTTCGGATGTCCAGGAAATCTTGTGAAATTTGCTTGATAAAGGTTTTGGAAATCTTTGGATAGAATATTGAACATTGAATACTTCTAGTACAATTCTTAAAGAATATCTGCAGAGTGTTCTGGGTGAACTTATGATGTATTAACTATCAGAAGGATCCTGAATGAATTCTTAACTATTTTTTTTTAAATTAGTTTATATTGGAACTTCTCAACAGACAATTTGAGATGTTTTGCCACAAAACATGTTTGAATTGATAGAAAAAAAATTCCGTGATGTCATGGAAGAGTTAGTGGAGGGGCTCCTGACGGTAGTCCATTGGGCAAATTTCAGTAGAGTTTTGAAAGGGATTTTGGTTAGAGTTCTTGTGGTATTTTCTAGCAGAAATTAAAAAAAAATATGAAAATGATGACGGATGCTCCAACCTTAATACACATAAATTTGAATGTTTGTTTCACATCATCATGGGGAAAATACATTGGCATAATTGTTTTGGTTGGTTGGAGAAAATAAATACTCGTTTTGAATTTGACTATGTCGAATATGTCGACCCAAAAATATCTGTTTTGGTGTCATTTATCATACAATGGTAATTCCATAATAAAATAGAAGGAGCTCACCAATGAATATTCACTTGAAGAGATTTTCCACCTTCCACCCACACGGGAATCAACGACGCTCGGCACAAAGAACCCTCCTTCTGCCACTGCCTTGGCGTCGGGGCTTGGCCTCTCAGTTCATGCATATAGTCAGATGTTTCTAGAAAATCAGAAACTTTTGAATTTCAACTAAATCATTTCTCCAAATATTGTTTTCAAAAGCCTTCTGACACATTCCACGCGTTACGTTTTGCGCGAGGAACAAACTTTTGCTTCCAAAACTTGCTATGTAGTTAACTGCATACTAACCAGCATATCAAACGATCAGATTTGAATAGAAGCTTCAATTTATGCTTTCTAATTGAGAATTGGACCTTCTTACTTCGAAAGAAATCAAGAAATATAGCGTAACGGGACACCATCGCAAAAAGTGACATATTTTGACTGAATGACAAGAAATTGGCTACTTTCTTGAAGCAGTTTTCAAAGTTTCGAGTACTATTAGATAAGAATATAAGTAAATATCTTCATTTTGGTGCAACAAGAATCAAAATCGAATCGACAGCAGGAGCCCGTAAACATCGTTCAATGAAGTTCAAAAAACGCGGTATAGAAGTGCGTGGAATGTGTCTTCTGCTCTTTGTGAAGTTTTTCGTGGATTCACCAATGGGTTGTTCCGGTAAATCTTCCATGTATTTTTATGATTCGTACCACGTTATGAGTTGGTAATCAATTTCTTAAAAAAAAATCTTAAAATGTTTGACATTTCTTCAAAGTTTTTCTGTTGTTGAAATAACTGTACTCTGGATTACACAATGTGCTACAGTAGATTTCAAGTGATTACTACTGAGTTCTAAGACGACATACATAATAAGTGTCAGTTATCCATATGGAAGTCCTGATAAAATTTTAGAAATTTCCGAAAAAAAATGATTGAAATTCTTAAAAAAAATGTACTTGAATTGCAGCATAACTTGTTGGTTCGCCTCAGCGATGGTTTTTATTTATTCGTGATCTTAAACTTACACACCTCAGTGAAGGATTAGGAAAAGGTTTTTTTTTAATTTTTAATAAAAATTTGCTTTTCCGAGTGAAACATAAAATAAACGACAAGAAAACTAAATATGCAATACCCACTCAACCAGTAACAAAAAAAAAACAACAAAATTCGTTCAAACTTAATCCATGCGTGTCTTGAAAACTTCAAGTGCCTATAGGATGAAATCTCGGTGAAATTTATGCAGAAATAAACATTTTCATAAGGTGTACACAAAGTTAAATATTTGACAAAAGGGGTACTGAAGGGTCAACTTCTGTTTGAAATTAATAAAAATCTGGTTGAGTTCGAGCAGATGTTGAGCATTGATTTTCATTTGATCCAATATATGATCCTGTGCGTGCACTGGCATTTTAAGAAAATTATAATGAGCTTCTAAAGCAGTTTTTAGAGCACAGTTCTGCACTGGTGTCCCAAGAGTTTTTAATCGCAAAGCTATCGTCAATTGGCTTCTTTGGCGGTGTTGAGATAATTCCATATTCAGAATCTGCATGCAAAACTGAGCCGAAATCCAAATTTTCATGAATTTTGGTGCCCGGGAACCTATTTAAAAATCAGTTTGAAGTTTGTATGGGAGCGATTTGTCGAATCACCCATCGTCGCATTTTGTACTGGGCGGAGCTGTCAAGCAGTGGGCCAGCTGTCAAAAGGTGATTTCGAAAAATCTCTTCGAAAGCGATTTTAGGTACCAAAATGAAGTTGTAAAAATCTGAAAAAAATCATGGTGGTTCAGAAATAGGTGCTCTTTCGTATAACATCAAAAAATAAATATATTTTTAATAATTTAAAAACCCAATTGAAAAGGAATGCAGGTTATTTAAGCAAAAGGAAGGAAAATTAAACATGAAGCTCGCTCTGATAGAAACCACGGTGTACTCTTACTTCCACCAGAAACTACTAGAAGTTTGGACAGAAAAAAAAAACAAATGTTTCCTGCTTTCTGAAGCAAAATATTCTGGAAGATGTGAACATCACATCAGATATTTAAATATGAATGGATTGGGAGGGTTCGACTGAATGGGATAGTTATGCTACGTAACCGGCTAAGCAGTCTCTTGGTGAAATCAAACGATGTTATTTGACTTTGCCCAACGTTTCGACCACTTTTTTGGTCTTCTTCAGGGGTTTACCGATTAACCCCTAAAGAAGACCAAAAAAGTGGTCGAAACGCTGGGCAAAGTCAAATAACATCGTTTGATTTCATCAAGAGACTGCTTAGCCGGTTACGTAGCATAGATATTTAAATAGTTCATTTCAGAACGAGCTGAAACAGCGATGGATTAATATTCGGCAAGTACAGATGTCAGATCTGGGGTTTCGCCTATGGTTAACAGATATTTGTTAAAATAATTTAATCAATAAATCAATGTCAAATGAAGCCTAACTTTGCCAAACACCGTATCTAACAAAATCCACTATCGGAGAAAATCTAAGGGGAAGTTCCCTGTTCCCATAGCAACTCATATATTCAAACATTTCAGAAACGTGAAAAATCCGGGAATTTTTTCACAAATCATCACTAAAAGCAAGTGATACAGGTAGTCCTTAACGAAATTTAGTGCCTCATGTGAAAATCTCTTTTTTGTTTGGTAAGTTGGTTTGGTAAAGTTATGCTTGAAATTATTCGAAACAGCATGATGCATGGTTTTTCGATCACAGCGCAACACATAAAATGTACAAAAAAATCTACCTCAGCTTCTGCAAGTACCTATCAAAACTTGGAAAAACTGAGCGTCTAGTTCGAGAGGTGTGATCGTTTCTGGCTCACTGTCAACAATCTGTTGAAGGCCCTTCGAAGTAAATCATTGGATGTCTTGTTTGGAAGTAAGAAACGTGTAGTACAAGATGAAACATGAAACTTTGATAGATTTCAATACAATTTGAAAACCTATCCTTCGCCAAAAGATTGTTTGAATCATCATCATTAGATATCATTATGTTAACCCGTTGTTTAATCTTACCCCACCCGTTTTAACTTGCCCTGGTGTACCTTAACTCAACAAGCAGTAAACGTACCGAACGATAGTATTTCTTGTTTGGATTTCCAACGTCAAGTTTTACAGAACCGCAACTATGGACATTGATTGACAAGCACACATGCTCGAGGCATGACACACGTGTTTATTGTTTATCATTTAATTTTGACTTGCAAAAACAGAGTTCACAAGGGAACCAAGATAGAAGTGAGAATCATATTGTACCTATCTTTTAGATTTTTATCGATTTTCAAGAAAGTTTAACTCTAGTTGTGCATTGGATTATAATATAATTATAATAATTATAATTATAATAATTATAGTAATTATGACTCAAACGACTGTTTTTGATTTGCCCGGCGTCTTCTACAAAGCGAATATTCGAATTTGTCGTTTTATATTAAAACGAAGTAGACTCGAAGCAGAGTCGAAACGTCGAGATAAATAAATCCTGGTTTTTGTAATATCTATATGTATAAAAATGCAGTGGCATACGTGGGACCGCACATAACTTGCAAACGGAAGGTCCGATTCTGTTCGTCTTAGTTTTGTTCTGTTAGTTTTCACCCAAGGAAGGTTTATGAGCCAAAAAACATGCAAAAATTGAGAGTTTTTGAAAATCGATCTTCCATTCATTTTAACCGGGGACTTGGTCTTGGCAAGAAACTTGAAACGTCAAAAAACGCAGTAGGCAAGACAAAGTTTGCCGGGTACAGCTTGTAGATTATACTTTTGGTCATCTTTTCTACTAACTGCGTCCACTATGCACTTGTGCACTGCAGGATAATACAGCACCGCGCTCACCGAGTCAGTGCACGCGGTTGTCACAGTGACTTCCAGTAGTAGATACAGAATAGTGGTAGGTAAACTGCACTGCACAATGGTCCCAGGTCCGAATCTAGCTAGACAAAATTATTCACGGCGAAACTATTGATTTTAGCTATATGGTGTCTTCAGGAAAGTTTTTTCAAAATGTGTGTCCTATTTAGTCAATAAATTGAAATTAGGGTGGTCCAAATGGTTTAGAAGATTGGTATATCAACTTTTTTGTTTTTCCAAATACACCTATACAATGTTCTACAAAGATTTAGAACAATTAATTTGGAGCAACTTTCCCGAAGAAACCAACCTCCTAACTATTACGGTTGACGAGTTATGATTTTTTGAAACTTGGATGTTAGGGTGGACCTTAAAAAATCAATTTTTTGCTTATAACTTTTCATAGGGACATTTCTCGCAAAAACGTTGTTCCGAGCACTTTTAGATCTTTCAATTTTACACTTTTTCTTCGAAGAGAGCAATGTTCTATCTCTTGAAATAAAAAAGTTATGCAAGATTTTCTCTTAAAAAACCGCTTTTTTACATGTAAATATTTCAGAATGGCGCAAACCGATTTTCAATCTTTTAAATCCATTAAAAAGGTCTCATTTTCATTGTTCGATGGTGAAAATATGAAAGAAGTGTTTTTTGTTTAAAGCGCTTAATTAATATTTGAAAATATGTCATTTTTCATCAAAAAATGACCATAACTTCAAGAATATACGAATTACAGGTATGATGTCTTCGGCAAAAACATGCGCAATTGAATGCTTTAAAACTGTCTAGAACAAAGTTTTTTGAAAAATCAACACATAAAAACATATTTAAAAAAATGGATTTTTAACTAAAAAATAAACACTATCAACGTTTCAAAGAACCTTCTGTCAAAGCTACCCTAATGAAAGGTTCCATACTTTTCTCTCTATGTTGGATTTCTAAAAACAATCGATTAGTATGTATATACTTAATATTTTGGTTTATTGAGCTTAGAACAAATAAAAATTAAAACTACATATCTTTTCAATTCAATTCAAAATAACAAGTTCTTGAGCTTTGGCTGGATGAGAGTTTAAAGGAGAATCGCTGCTTTTCCTATTCATCAAGGAAATCACTGGATCGGATGTTAGAAGCAAACGTTGGAAGACGTCTTCGATGTTTGCCGTTCTGCTGAATTTCCTGGAGTGGAATTCTCGGAACTTTCTGATAGACTTGTTCCGGGTCTCCAGTGCTTCCTCGCTCAACATTCCAACAGGAACAGTACTGTGCTTCGCGATGGCACCGCCGTGGACCAAAATTTTGTGGAGAGTTGGAGACAGCGGATACCAACCATATAGGCTAGAATAAATTATTATTATTATCCAATTCCATTATTATTAGTTTTATTATTATTATATGTCAAACTACATCTTACCTGATATAAAGTTTCCTAGTCGTTTCCAAGTAGTTTTGGAATACTTCCACGTTGATATCACTCTTACAGTTGATAATAACTAGAATGATGTACATTCTCTCCAGTAGATCGCCATTCTTTGAAGAACGTTCGTGAGGTATTACCATCATTGCTGTTGCCACCGCTCGGTAACGGTTCGCTAATTCTGAGCCCTAGTCTTCGTTTTATTTCGGCTCGAATGGTGGCTTCTCGTTGACGGACAGCTTCGTTAGACTTCGCTACGGGCCATGTCGGTTTTTCCATTTTTAGTCGATATGCTACCTTAAGAAACATTCCCGTAACGTGGGTAGATCACCTCAGAATGGTGCGTTGCGGCGTAAGATCTACCAAATCAAATTTTGATCTTGAAATTTTCCTGCCTAAAATAATCAGGCAGTAGTTTACAAATATTCCAAGATCAAAGTTTGATGCACTTTTTTGATGTTTATGTAATATTTTTGTTTCAATTATGCTGCTAATCAATATTTTATTTCAGCAGGATTCAGGTAAATTTATTGTATGATACAAATTAGATTGTAAAAATATATAACTGTGGCGAGCGTATCACTAATATGTAGCTTATTCGACGTCAATGTTGATATTATGTAATATTTCAGATTCTCAACCGAAAAATCAAGTAATGCAGATGATGAGGCAGCCAGGACATATTGGGCAGATAACTATTTCGGAGCAGTCTAATAATGGTGTACCTTTACGTTGACCAACCGCATCCTTTGGAGTACCCTTCCACTAACAACACCTAGAACAACACCCATATCCCCTTGACACCTAGGCCTGAGAAGTCGTAGAACTTTTGACAGCTTTCTTTAGGTGTCTAACTAATTATCCTTTCATTTTCCTCAGCAGTCGCAAGGACGAGGCCAGGACAACTCTCGACTGTTGGAGGATTGCGTCAGTCTTGTCGAGAAGTCAAAGATAAGTCTCCAATCTTTGTGTTTTGGTATCCGACGGGAAGGACTGTGGTCGATGGCTGTACTACCTACGAAATTTGTGCGACTTAATGCTTACTTTTACTTTTCAGTGGTAACCAGGTAAATGATTGAACCATGACAATTTCTCGTACGCTTTTTCGCCAAGGAAAGCACCCCATTAAACCCTATCCAATTTCCAACTCCAGATATCTATGAAGTGGGCCAAGTTCTTGGACATATTCTGAGTAGATATCTAATCAACATTTCCTCCCCATCCCCGCTGATCGTAAGGACCTGGCCAGGTGTCGAGAGTTCGTTAAATGAAAGGTTTGTCAAGTCCCAGGCAACTTTTCTGGCGCATTAAACTTCTCTATCGACAGCCACCCCAGGATGTGTACGGTCGGCTATGCTATGCTATGCTATATGCTACCTTAAGAAACAGTTCCATTGTCCGAATATAGCAATGGAGAGGGGAGAATCCACGAGAGAACTTTTCAGCGTTGGTCTCGTTCAGATCGTTGGTTGCGTCATTCAGATTCTTTCCGCTTTTCCCACAAAATGAGCAGGATTGCGAGTTTGTTTCTGTGAGGTCGTTTACTACCTTAGTATCCATCATACTTAGAATTAACGAAGAATATACAGTAATTGTCCGACCGTCTTGAAGAATTTCAGTTGGCCTCAGATTTTTTATTTGATCTCGCACTTTCTCAACTTCATTTCGCGTTAGCTGAGCAGATTCCTTCAAAAAAATTAGCTTGATCGGTCTGCACAACGAAACGGAAGAAGGTAGATCATTTTTCCAAAAAATATCTCGTTCGTGCTCTGAGATTCTTCCAATTAATTGGAGAGGAACAAGAGCCATCGAAAATATGTGTGAATCATTGTACTCTCGTAATTCACCGTCTTCATCCGTTTCAACAAAGTTTTGCTTATAGCGAGAGTGATTGCTACTGCCATCGCAGCCCCACTTATAGTTAATCTCAAACGTATTACAAGCCGAACCAGCAAGAATACTTCTATGGCTTTCTATTAAGCGTTTGTTTGTGTGGTCAACTAGGGATTGGAGGGGAACTTCGGCTGCTGATGGTTTTATCGTAATACCTGAAAATGATGAATATCTCATGACTATTTTTGCATTCCCATAATTATCTGTCCATAAGCAACATAAATTCATTTCGATCATGTTAGATAATAGAAAAGATGTTTTGTGATGCCTTTATAGTGTATGAATGGGCCCTATCTAATGAAATAGAAATTACCTTCAGGATACGTCAGCTTCTTTTCCTCCAAAACCCGATTGTATGACGGATACAAATCACACCCTTTCTTCAAATCCGATGCACGAATGTCATTGTATTGACTCTTGGAAAATCCGTTCTTACAAATGAATGCCAAAGCTTTAGTCGGTGAATACTGCTCCACTCCGGCATCACTAGACTTCATAGATTGCTTCAAGCTAGTGGCGGTTTCTGGAAATTCAGAAATATTTTTGATGATCTTTGCCGCATCTCTATGTCCGGAACTTGTGGCTCTTGTTGCCGCTGCAAACATCAACTCCTGATACGGAACTTCGACGCTGATATCATGAACTTTTCGCTGCTTCGATTTTGTGCTTGAGGTTTCAAATGATTTACGCGGACGCCCTCTCTTGGTGTTCGACATCGGAAGTTCTTTGAAAGTTTCAAACCCACTCAACCAAATTTTGTTGCGCTCAAAGAAACCGTCTCTTTTCCGGTTGCTCTTTTTCCATGCTGTTGTGAATTTGAGTGCGAAAAAGCTAATTTTCTTTTGAAGTTCTGCAGTATCAATTGTTTTGCCCTGGAACTTGTCAATAACGTACTGACACAAAGATGTTGTAGAACTATCGGTAATGAATTGTTCAGCCAATTCATGGAAGGCGACTTTAAGACCTGGTGGAAAATTTAGTTAGGGAATCTACTTCAAAAGTTGAGAAATTCTGTAACTTACCAACTGACATCTTTCTTTTTTCTGTGGAACGATAACGCACTAACCAAAATTCAACAGCATGCATGCAGAAAACCATGCTCTGCTGACTAGGCTTCTTTGAACTAGGCTACTTTGATCTAGTCTACTTTGATCTAGGCTACTTTGATCAGCATTCCTTTTCTAATCGGGTTACATTGTCACTCAAACATTGTTTTCTCAAATATACCGTAATTCGTACATTGTTGAAGTTGACTGTTTTTAGAAATTCAACATATAGAGACAAGTATGGAACCGTTCATTAGGGTAGCATTGACAGAAGGTTCTTTGAAACGTTGATAGTGTTTATTTTTTAGTTAAAAATCCAATTTTTTTTAAATATGTTTTTATGTGTTGATTCTTCAAAAAAACTTAGTTCTAGACAATTTTAAAGCATTCAATTGCGCACCTTTTTGCCGAAGACATCATACCTGTATTTTGTATATTCTTGAAGTTATGGCCATTTTTTGATGAAAAATGACATATTTTCAAAAATTAATTAAGCGCTTTAAACAAAAAACACTTCTTTTATTTTTTCACCATCGAACAATGAAAGTGAGATCTTTTGAATGGATTTAAAAGATTGAAAATCGGTTCGCGCCATTCTGAAATATTTACATGTAAGAAAAGCGATTTTTTAAGAGAAAATCTTGCATAACTTTCTTATTTCAAGAGATATAACATTGCTCTCTTCGGAGAAAAAGTGTAAAATCAAAAGATCTAAAAGTGCTCGGAACAACGTTTTTGCGAGAAATGTCCCTATGAAAAGTTATAAGCAAAAAACTGATTTTTTTAAGGTCCACCCTAACATCCAAGCTTCAAAAAATCATAACTCGTCAACCGTAATAGTTAGGAGGTTGGTTTCTTCGGGAAAGTTGCTCCAAATTAATTGTTCTAAAACTTTGTAGAACATTGTATAGGTGTATTTGGAAAAACAAAAAAGTTGATATACAAATCTTTTAAACCATTTGGACCACCCTAATTTCAATTTATTGACTAAATAGGACACAAATTTTGGAAAAACTTTCCCAAAGACACAATATAGCTAAATTCAATAGTTTCGCCGTAAATAATTTTGTCTAGCTAGATTCGGACCTGGGACCATTGTGCACTGTTGGGAGTGTGGGATTTTGTTGATACCCATGTGCAAGGGCACACTGCAGCAGCAGCAGCACCGGCGGATTATGATGGTGTTTGGGCGTTACGTCAAGTTTTTAAACCTATCAGTCACGGTCGGGTGGTTTCGGATGAGGGATTTTTGCTTTGCTATTTCTACCGCACCGGACCAATCATGGTGCTGACAGGAAGCTTGTTGGTTGGGTGGGTAATAAGTCAACTGAACTGTTTGCACTGTGACTGACCAACAGTACAGAAGAATTTAGCATTTAGGGGTATTTGTTAGTGTTGTGGGTATTTGTTAGTGTTGTGGGAACTTACTTACAAACCACCCAATGTGACACTGGTTTGTCCCAATTTGAACAAAACAGGATAAAGATCGTACACCACGAGCTTAGACTACTTGAGCCTTGCATTTCGATTTTAGAGAAGTAACTTTGAGTGAGTGAACACTGCAACGCTGCCGAAGATCTACCATAAAAAATACCTATTTTGGGTTAGTAGTTGAAAGATTATTCAAGAGTTGAAAACTACGCAAACTGACCACATCGTTGTCATCATGTGATCCAAGTTACGAGTCAGTTTAGAACTTTAAATTAATTTTTTTTGTAGATTTAATGATTCCAGTGAACCATTAATGAGCTCCGCAAAAAACTCCATTGGTTGGTTTTCTAGAAAGCGGAATCCAGCCCAGCTGAAACTCAATCTTTTGGGAATAGAAATCGACCAGTCTTTGACTTCGAAATACCTTGGGGTCTAGTTTGATTCAAAAGGCACTTGGGGTACCCAAACTAAGTATTTGGTGCAAAAATGTCAACAAAGGATCAATTTTCTACGCACAGTTACCGGAACATGGTGGGGTGCTCACCCGGAAGACCTCATAAAACTTTACAAAACGACTATTCTCTCTGTTCTCGAGTATGGATCTTTCTGTTTCCACTCAGCAGCAAATTGCCACCTAATAAAGTTGAAACGAATTCAATACCGTTGTTTGCGTATTGCTCTCGGCTGTATGCACTCAACGCATAATGCGAGCCTAGAGGTCCTGGCAGGAGTGAAACCTCTCCAGAACCGCTTCTGGGAGCTCTCGCTAAGGTTACTTATCAAGTGTGGAGTGAGCAACACACTTATGATTGAAAACTTCGAAGAAATGCTCACTCTGAGTACTCAGTCAAAATTTATGAGAATTTAACTTTTCTACATATCATCCGACATAAGCCTCCCAGGTCATAACCCACCTCGTGTACACATCACTAATGACAGTTCCTCTGTTAAATACGATCTGTCCATGAAACAAGCTATTCATGGAATACCAGATCAACTTCGATGTATATCTATTCCTCGCATTTTTAATGAAAAGTACCAAAATGTCAATTCCTGTAAGAGATTCTTCACTGATGAGTCTCTCGTAAATGGATCCACTGGTTTTGGTGTCTTCAATGAAAATTTCACCACCTTCCGCAAACTTCAGGAACCTTATTCGGTTTATGTTGCTGAACTGGCAGCAATCAACTTCGCTTTGGGGATGATTTCGAACATGCCCGTAGACCATTTCTTCATCTTCTCGGATAGCCTTAGTTCGATTGAGGCACTCCGGTCGATGAAACCTGTAAAACATCCATCTTACTTTCTTACAAAAATAAGGGAGCAGATGGGTGCACTGGTCGAAAGATCCTACAAGATTACCTTTGTATGGGTCCCCTCACATTGCTCAATTTATGGCAATGAGAAGGCGGACTCTCTCGCAAAGGTGGGCGCACAGGAAGGTGAGATCTAGGATAGAAGAATTTCACATGATGAATTTTTCCATTTTGTTCGCCAGAGTTCTCTTCAAAGTTAGCAAAATGATTGGCGAGATGGCCAGCTGGGACGGTGGTTACATTCCATTATTCCTAATGTTTCTTTGCGAGTGTGGTGGTATGGTTTGGATGTAAGTCGCAATTTCATTCGCGTGATGTCAAGACTTATGTCCAACCATTACTCGCTAGATGCGCATTTATACAGGATAAACCTCGCGTTGAGCAATGTATTGTACTAAGTGCGGTTCCGGTTATGATGACATCGACCACGTAATTGGCAATGCCCGGATAATGACGCCTCCAGAGCACTTCTTTTGGATACCCTTGAGGCCCGAGGTAGACAACCCTTTGTTCTTGTTAGAGATGTGTTGGGGACCCGCGATGTCACATATATGGGATGTATTTTCGACTTTCTTCGCTTTGCTGGTATAAAAGTTCAATTCGCTTGTGTTTTCTTCTCCAGTTTTTTCTCTGTTTTGTCCTCTTTGTGTTACCAAGCTGCTCCTGGCCATCCGGAAGACCAAGTCCCACAACAAGTTGGTACCAACACCACAAGGCACCGAATACGCTAGCAAGATGCGATTCACCCCCGTAGTGAAGTGTAGTGTAGTGAAGAGTGCCCAAAATATCGGCCGCTGCCCAAGTGGTTCGCTACCCTAGATTTTAAGTTCAGCAAATTTTAGCTGAAGCTCTGAAATTATCAGAGTATTCCCTGATCCTTCCCAGTGAGTACGAATATGTCATTCCCGCAGAATGCTTTCAAGTATTAATATTACTTTTCGCTTTACCGACTGACAGTCAACCAATTTCACTTAATCAGATTTATTCGCAACAGGTTCGCACTTTTTCCCAATACACGACGAACCGTTTCCGGGATGGGAGCCGTCAACTGCGCAAGCATTTACAAACAATTAATTAATTGTAAAATTTTCCACGGCGTTACCTGCCGCGCTGCCCAATCTCCTCCCCGCGCTTTTTGTTGGGAGCGTAGCAAGCAAGGTTCGACTCACAGCAGCGGAAACAGTTAATTAAAATTGATCGAAAGCAAAGGGGATACCTTTTTTGGGGGCTTTTCACGTGCATTTACGGCTCCGGCCACGGCGGCGACGGCGGCGCTCGTTTTATCCGATTCGACATTGCTAACAAGATTTAATTACCGAACATTGCTCAACGTACGTCCTTACCGTTCCACCACCGTCCGTCATCGTCCTTTTCAGACTCTTACCGGCGCGTTGTCGTGTCGATTGGATCCGAATCTGGCCTGCTGCCGGTGACGTGAAAGTGAATTTTTATTCCGAAAAATCGTCCGTGTTGCGAAGCAACTCCGCTGCTCGCGACGAAGCATGTCCTTGTCGTCGAGGGTATTTAGGACATACGCAGGGAGTGTCGGAGTCGGAAAGCCACCAGTCAGTGCGAGAAAATGACAAATTTTCGATTTCCGGGAAGGGAAAGTGCGAGTTCTTGTCAGGATGGTTTCTCGGGAAAGGTACTGGTGCGCATTAATTTCGATTCGATTCGATTCAAATTGGGTTGATTGGTGGATTTGTGCTTTTGAGCGTTTTCGTACCTTTTTTGTCGGCGATCAGTAGATTGAACTGTACTTGAAAAGTTTTGATTGTTGGATGTTAAGCTACATTTTAGTTACTCATGAGTTACATTGCATGAAAACTTCATGGAACAATTCAAGCCAAATTTAATGGCAACTACTGCTTCCCTTTACCAACCGAACATGCTGGTGCTGAGTTTGTTGCAAAATTAAGTAATTAAATGAAACAGATGCACCATCAGTATGGCACCTCCACCGCAGTTAGTGAGTGCATTTGAGCCACCCACAGACAGAGAACACTACACCCAGCTACACACAAATGTAAATTTATTATGGGAAGCATTAATTCTCCGAAGTGCAGTAGGGAATTCTCCGAAGCAGGAGCTAAATTGAGTTCGAAAACGGTTCATTAGAGTCGCACAAATAGCGGTTAATATTGGTACAAAGTAGATTGCGTTTAAAATTGCGAGTTCACATATATTTGTTATGAATGGTGCATTGGAATATGATATAATCAACATTTGATAATTGTTTCAAGTTCAAAAATGATTTCGATCTTGAATTGGATGATGCCAATGACGTGGTCCAGCGTGAAAGTTCGCTTCAGCGTGATTCATTTTCTCAACTTCTTCTTGCAATGGTCGCAAAAACACTTTTCCTGATAATTTGGTGAGCTCTTTACATATTACTTCTTTTATTCATTCTATATGTCAGTTCACTTTTGTGAGTTAGTTTCATTCGCGATAGTTTCGAAATTATTGTTTTTCAAAATTTGGCTTCATTTTCTAGAGCGTTCACTAATACGACTTACATGAAACAACCACAGTTTTGCTTGAGATGCAGGATCAAACAGTTTTATTTCTCTTTCATTCCAATGCAAATGCGTCCGTTCCTCATCGAATAAAATCTTCAGTTTCGCAAGCCAATTTCTATTGATGGTCGTCCGACTCGTCTTTCGATCTTAAAAATCGAAAACCAAATCCCTCCGACAAACTATACACCTAGCTTTTCTATCTTATAAATCAAATAGCAAGTTCTCTTGACGGTCGTGCGACTCGTCCATCGAGCTGACCCATCGAATACCAAGTCCTCCTTAACGGTTGTCCAGTTCGTCCTTCGAGTTTACCAATTGAAAACAAATTCTTCCTGATGGTCGTCCAACTGGTCTGTCGATTTCACAAATCGAAAACAAATTCTTCCCAACGGTCTTCAAACTTATACTACGATTTAAAAATCGAAACCAATATCCTCTAACGGTCGTCCAGACTCGCCTAGATCTTACGAATCGGATACTACCTTCTCCTAGCGGTCGTCCGGACTCGCCGTTAGATAGTTTTGAAATCATTGTTTTTCAAAAGTTGGTTTCATTTTCTAGAGCGTTCACTAATATGACTTCAGTAAAACAACCCATTTGATTTTGCTGGAAGTTCGGCACTGGTGCCGAGAATTGGCGCTGGATAAGACGTAGTTAGCTCGTTCAAAATCAACTTCCAGGCAGAAAATCTTCATAACAATCACTGTTAACAACAAGTTCATACAATTATGTATCTGATTCAGATGGAAGAAGTGGACGAAAACGGTCGTTTCGTTCTGAATTTAGGTAATGTACAATTTTGTATACCTGTTGTGCCGGGAATGGGGTCAAAAACCCTATTTTGCCAAAGATCCCTTCTGAATTTCCTCAAAAGTTCCTATGGAAATTTAAAGATTTGCTTTTGATTGTTTGAGAAATTACTTCAGAAACTCCTCTGGATATTAATTCAGAAAATTCTCTAGGCATTCGCCTGGAGAACCTACCAGAGATTCTTTTAAAAAGACTACCATTTTTTTCAGAAATTCTTCACAAAAAAAGATCTTCTAAAAAAATCATTTGAAAATTTGTCAAAATTTTTCCCTCACGGATTCTTTCAAAAAAAATCCCTTCCATTCGGAAATTTTCTTCAGTAATTTGTATAATTTCCCCTTTTTTCCAAAAAAATATTCATGAATTTATGCAAAAACTCTTCCAGGGACTTTTTCAAAAAAAAGTTCAGAGATTTTTTAGAAATATATTTTCGCAAAGATTTCTTTAATTAAACTTTCAGCGATGCCTTCAGAAACTATTCCAGAGTTTTTTTGGGAAATGTTTCAAAAGTGTTCTTTTAAACATTTGTACTGGGGTCACTTTGGAAATTCTTCCAAAGATTTCACCAGAAATTCCCACAGCAACTTCTGCATTCTCCAGAAATTAGGGATTCTTCCAGAAGAGTTGTGTAAGAAAGTTGTGTATGAGTTTCTGCAAAACTTTCCCCAAAAATCTTTTAGAGATTTAATCTATTTTTCGGGACTTTACCAGATTTTTTTCAGACAAATATTTCGGAAATTCCCTTAAGCATTTCCTCAATCGATCTTCCAAGGATTTATCCCGAAACTTTCTCCAGGGTTTCCTTTAGGAATTGCTTCATGGGTTTTTTTGGAAGATCTTTCTGGGGTTTCTTCAGAAATTCCTCCAATGACTCTTCAAAAATAAAATGTAAGATCCACTCGGGAATTTTTTGCATCGATTTTTGAAAAAAACTACCCTACGGGTTCCTTCACATTTTTTGTTTATTCCTAATCACTTAACCTAATTTACAGCTCTATTGTCCACTTGGGCACTACGTGAGCGTTTACAATTGACAGCTGCACTTACACTTTGTACAGCGCCTAGATGTATTTTTCGCTACCGAACTGGTTGCCTTCGTGCTTCTTTCATTGTTCTACTCTATTCATGGTAGAATGAAGAGCACGAGGATGAGGATGGGTGGCTGTTGTTCCTTTGCCAGTCCGATTGGGGGTCCATTATGAGTTGCAGTTCGCCGATGTCCAGGTATCCGGGTCCGTTTAAGCCGTAGTCTCAGCAGAGGGTCAGTGTCAGCCGCTCTCGGGGGGAAGAAAAACTGACGAAAAATTGCAAGTGCCGGGGCTGGGAATCAAACCCATGACCATCCGCATATGAAGCGAACGTGTGACCAACTACGCCACGGGCCCCTATTTTTTTTTCGAGGGACTCTTTCAAAAAATCTCCCATGGCTCTTATCATAAATTCGACTAATAATTTCTTTAGAAATATCTCCAGATTTTCTTTCACAGATTTCTTTACATTTTTTTCCAAGGATTACTTTGAAAAAATTTCCACAGATTTTCAATGATTCTTTCATGAACCGTTGCTAAATTCCATCATAGGAATTATTTAAAAAACTTTTTACGAGTTCCTGAAAAAATCTACCAGGTATTCTTGAAGAAATTCTTTCGGGAACTCCTTTGGAAACTCCTCGCAGATTTCTTTAAAAAACGTTAAGAAAATTTTAAAGAAATTCAGTCTGAAATTTATTCACAAAATCTTCTAGGGATTCCTTAAGACTTTAGAATGTCCTCCAGAAATTTCTCCAAGTACTCCTTAAGAAAGTCTTGCACGGATAGCTTTCAAAACTGTTGCATGGATTCCTTTAGAAAATATTTCAAGAATTCCTGTAAAAAAATCTTGCATAGATTCCAGAAATTTATCTACGACTTTCTTCAGATTTTTTTTTCAAAGAGATTCCAACAAAAAAAATTCAAAGCATTCATCTAGAATAGCTTTCATGAGCTTCCTCAAAAATACTACTTGTATATTTTTTTTTTTTTTAGAAAATGTTTCACGAATATATTGAAAATTAGTAATTTAGAAATCGTTCAAAATTTTCTCAGAAGCTTTATAAAAAAAAATCTCCAAAGATTGCATTAGAAATTCGACAAAAGATTATCAAGGAAATTCGCAAGATTTCTTCACATTCCTCAAGATATTCCTTCAATCAAGACGTTTCTTTTCCACAAATTGCTCCAAGGTTTTCTCAAGAAAGTCTTAAAATACTCCAAGGATTCCGTCAGAAATTATTCTACACATTTTTAAACTTTTTTTTCATTAGACTTCATACTTCAGACTTCATGGAACATATTCTTACGGAGATTTCTGAAGACACAGAGATTTCATCAGAAATTCCGTCAGGTATTCCTCTATGTATTTTCACATAAATTCCTCCAAGCGTACCCATAGGAATTTCTCTATGGATTCCTTCAGGAACGCATTGAAAAATGTTTAGGATTTTTATTAGGAAATTTCTCTAGGATTTTTTTGTTTTCAAAATTATCTCAAGATGTTTTGTAAGGTACTCCACCAGGGGTTTTCAGATGTATTTTCAGGTATTTCTCCTGGAATTTCTTCAGATAATTCATCTATGAACCCTTAAAATATTTATGTTTTTTTTCAGAATTTTTTTTAGGAGTTTCTTTAGAAATTTATTCAGATTTTTTTAATTCCTTCTGAAATTTTTTCAGTGATACTTTCGGAAATATCTTTAAAAACTTCTTCAATATTTCAACAATTACTTCACAAATTTAAGCAGGTGTTTTCTCAAAAGTTGTTTCATGAATTCTTTCATAAACTGTTCCAGCAGTTCCTTCAGGAATTGCTTAAGCAGCTTTTTCAGAAATTCTTTCAGGAATCCATCAATGGAAATGTACCAGTGAGTTGGTGGAGAAATCGGGGAACCTTGACTAACGTGCTCTGATTTTACCTTTTTATTGAATTTGCAACAAATTTTTTAATTTTATTAGCTGAGTACACGCCAGGATAGTATAAGGCATCTACCAAAATATCAGGAATATATTACAATACTCGGTGAGGATGTCATGAGAAATCTTGAAAGAATTTTGTTAGAAATCTTGGAGGCAAGGTCTGTAAAAAATATCTTTATAGAATTACCCCATATACTCCGCTCTTCGTGATCGTCGACAGAGCGAGAGATGTTAATAAAAATAAAGTCAGAAAGGGAAGTATAAGATTAAGGTAAATATATAAAACTAAGTATGTCATGAGGTATACTTTGGCGCTATTATGGGTGCTCCACAAAACAATTTATTGATATGGGAACGTCCATAAATTACGTCACGCTTTCAGGGGGAGAGGGGGTTTAAGTAAAGTGTGACAACACATACAAAAATTTCAGACCTCTCATACAAAGAGTGTGGCATAGGGGGGGTGATGGTGGGTTGGAAATTGGCAATTGTTGCGTGACGTAATTTATGGACGCTCCCTATGGAGTGCTCCACGTGTCAAAAGGTTGAAAATCGCTGCATTTAAAGTTATCATGATACAAACTGCAAGTTTTAAACTGATTAGATAATAAAATCTACACCATTAAAAAAATGTACATAAAATCGAATTATATGAAATCGAGGGTCTATATAACCGAGGGTCCACTAAATCGAGGTATACCTGTACTCAAACTGACGAATCGCAAAACAATTCCTCCTGATAGTCGTCCTACTCGTCTTTCGATCTCAAAAATCGAAAACCAATTTCCACTAGCAACTATACACCTAGTTTTCTATCTTTCAAATCAATTAACTTTTTCTCTTGACGGTCGTCCGACTCGTCTTTCGAGCTCTCCCAGCGAAAACCTGGTCCTCTTAAATAGTTGTCCTACAAGTCGATCAAGTTTACAAATTGAAAACTAAATCTTCCTAACGATCGTCCGATTTATCTTAAGATCTTACAAACCGTAAACCAGTTTCTTCTAACGGTCATCCAGACTCTCCTGGCGGTCGTCCAGACTCGCCGTTAGATCTCACTAATCTAAAATCAATTCCTTCTCACGACCGTCCGACTTGTCTTTAAAACTTATATTATTCCCGGTATCCTCAAAGATCTGGCTCTTCCTGGATATCTAACATTATTGTAAGTGGTTTCATTTTTTTTCCTCCTGGATGTTTTTGCCAGCTCCCAGGAAGGGCTTGTTCATACACGGTTGAATGTATACCTAAACAGTATGTGAGCATCTTCTCGGCAAGATGGGTTTAGCAATGACCCTCAAAACATTCCTTCACCCTAGTAAATATTGCCAAATGCCCAACTAAATTGCCCAGCTTTGATATGATTCAATCTTTTTGGCAATCGCCACCAGATTCGATGGAGGAGGACTTAGTGCTCCTCACTTCTTGTACCAACTGCAACCCGAAAGACGAACAATCCGGATAAAGGTGTCAAGATGATTTTATTGGCTCTCGATGAAAGAAGAAACATCAGCCAGCCTCCGAAAGCACATTGATTGTAGAGGAAAATTGATTTTTCGGATTTCCTTTTTGTGTTGGTGGCGATAACCGTTTGCGATATCTAGCACTTTTCTGTATCTCTGTTTCCCAGCGCTCAGTTTTATTTCTGTTAAGGAGCAGTGTCCACGATGACATTGGCAATATGCTTTTATTGCCTTTGTTGGAGAACCCATGAAACAAGTACGATGAATAGTTCGATTTGAATTTGTTAGTCATCTATTCTTGATATGACGAAAAATGTTTAAAAGGAGCTAGGTTCTACGGTATATTTTCTTAGTTCTTAACAACTTCTTAGATTGATCTACAAAACTTGAATGAGATTTACTGTTCCGAACCATTATTTTTTACTGTTTTTGGAAAAACAGTCAGAGTCAAGGCAACAAGAGTCGAATTTTTAACTCAAACGTGAAATCTGCTGTACGCCAGTGAAACTTGGTGTGTATCAGTGTAGAACACTCAACGGCTTTGGCTGCAGGTCTTCATCAATAGATGCCTGCGGTATACAATTTGTGCATGGTGGTCTCGCAATTGGATCTTCAACGTAAAACTCCATCGTCGATGTGATGTGTCGAGCGGAAGTGGAAATGGGTTGGCCACACTCTACGCAGAGGCGGAAACGATTGGAACCCAGCAGAACATTACAGCAGAGGCAGGCCCAGAGGCTCATGGCGGCGCGGCCTCGACAAGTAAATACAGGAAGTCGACAGAAATTTTACCTGGCCACAGGTCAAGGCGATGGCTGGCAATCGCCCAAGATGGAGACCTTTCAATCCGGCCCTCTGCACTACCATGGCTACTCAGAACTGAAAGGAAAGAAAGATTCGTTTCCAAACAAAATCTTGGGACCAACTATTTGATGATTAATTTATCGTTAAGCAATACGAAACCGATAAATTTCTTTCAAATAAAACCCCAAAATTGCGGCATTCCATACGAACCCTTTCGAAGAGGATGCCAAATTCTCCCCAGTAAATTATACTGCTGATTGTTTTCTCACGTCATTCCACACATTCCGACATATGTTTCCCCAGCCCAGCGCAGCACAACAAATGTTTATGACTCGCATTCCTCCGGGAAGCATTTTCCCACACAAGGTAAGGCAACGCTGCTGCTGCTCTCCTCTGATCTCTGATGCGCTCGTTCGTGACTATCAAAATTCTCACAGATTTATACCGCGCCGCATTCAGGCTCATTCAGGAGGAGATGGCTATCGGCTCAGTTATGGGCGGCGGCGGGGGCCATGGTGAACCAAAGCCATGAAAGGGGCAAGACACTCGAGATCGCGATTCGAGAGCCAATACCGCGGATAAGCCGAAGGCAAGAAGTTCGCTCCCCGCATATCCACCAACGGGGTTATTATCGGGGGCCGATCATGATATCGCCGTCATCGTGGGACCTCGCACCATGGGGGCTCCCCATAAAGGAGCGATTCCCAACCAAAGCATGGTCTGCTGGGGGAGTTCTCGCGATATTCGGTTGCTCGTTTTTTTTCGGTTTTGGCCAAGTCGAGTCGTTCGGAGAAAGTGGGCTACCTACATAAATATGAAAATCAAAGCAGCAGCAGCAGCAGTCTGTCAATTGGGTGACAGACAGGTTGATCAATTCGACATCAATATCATTTGTCAGTCAGTCAGTCAATCAGCGCCCGCCGCGCCGTTTCGTGTTTTCGCTCGTATTGGCGCTTCTACCTCCTGATACGGGTCGGGGTCGCTGACATTTCCGCTAAAATCGCGAGCTTTCTTTGTTGAACTTGTTGAATCTTTTTACGATGGGAACTCCTTCGGGGTGATGACAGTACCCCGAGGAGGTTTGTTTTTTTATTATCTACTTCACCGCAATGCGTCCAACGACTCTATGTATGTATCTTGCAGTAGCTGGTCGTAAATACCTACAAAGAAATCTCTCAAGCAGAACGCATTGCAATAAATTTTAAACAGTTGCCGAAAAGATACACGCAAGGCAGTGGAAAAAAGTTTGCGGATCTTCTTTTTCGTGCGGTTAAGATTTTTTTTCCTTTTACGTTTAAATTTCTTTGGTGCACCTTTTTCGAAGGTTCAGACGTTACTACAAGACACCGAAATGTTGGACAGACAAACAAGATAGCTCTAACAGATAGTGTTGCTTTAGTGCTACCAACAAAAAAATAGAAGAACAGATAAAAGATAAAGAAGATACAAAATATCAGAATGTAAATGATAAAAGGTGAAACATTGAAAATTGAAGATAGAAACTTGAATATTTAACAAGAAAAACAGAACACAAGACATAAGATAGAAGATATTTTGACCCGATTTTGTCAGTCTTTTTCGAACAAGAAAAAGATAAGTGTGTTTCACTCATTTCATAATCAATTATAATTTAGTTGATGTCTTTGGTATCATTAATAAATTTAGTAACAAACTTTTGAAAAAGGCCAAACACGTTTGCAAATTAGCACATTTCTGTTCCTAGATGTCACCGTGGGCTAACCGTTTCGAAATTGATAGGGTATCGCGCCACTTGGGCGGTGGCTTCTATATTCTTTTGTTTTCCACTATAACTCAGTCAATTTTGAACAAATTGACTTGAAATGTTGTACACGGGTAGATACTATACCTATCTCACCACATTCCAAAAGTTATGTCAATTGGTTCATATTTGACTGAGTTATAGTGGAAAACAGACGAATATAGAAGCCACCGCCCAAGTGGCGCGATTCCCTAAGCCAAGACTGTTCCAAATTCCTGAAAGACTTCTTCTTAGTTAATTCTGGGACAGAACAAAAGTCACACGTTATCTGTTGCTGTGATTATCAGTCATACATCCCCAAACATGAATTTCTGCTGGTGTTCTTCCAGAATTTTCTCCAAGATTTTCTCCGGGGATTTTCATAGTGTCTACAGATATATTCCTTCGAATTTTCCTAGGCATTCGTCCTGTGGTGTCCCGGAAATTTTTCTTCGAATTCCTTCAGAAACTCAACTCCTACTGGAAATCCTCCGAAAATTCTTGATGATACTGCTGCAGGACTTATCCCAGGTACTTCTACAAAGACTCCTCTAGGAATTTCAGAATTTCCTCTTAAGATTCCTTAAGGAATTCCTGCTGTGCTCCTTCTAGAAATTTAACCGGGGATCCATCTAGGGATTTCTTAGGAAAAGAAATCTATGTATACCTTCGGTTATTTCACCATGAGTTACGCAAACATTATGTGAGCTGGGAACACTCCTCGCTTCCGGCATTGTATAGACCGTTTCAGAAATTATAAATACACTTTGTTTATTAAATTAAACGAACTGTTCTAATGATTTTTACCAACTTCTTTCAGAGTACATATAGCATATTGTACTCCATATTTTTATATTTCCTTTCAAATGTCTTGATATTTTAAAGAACAGTCGAGTTCTCTAACAAATAACTTAATTTTTCAAATTTGCATTTGCACAAAGGCATTTTTTAATGTTTTCAGCATTATTTATCACTAAATACCAAAAATTATGTAAATTTTTATCACATTCGCTTTCTCAACAAGTTGTCTAAGGAATGCCTTGATCAAAATTTGGGAAAAATCGGTAAAGGCATTTCCACAACATTTTTTCGGAGATCAAGTTTCTTATTTTTTAAGGTTTTGTACGGAACATAAGAACTACCACAGAGTTTCTTAGCTTCCCTGAACGCATTTAATCTAAACAAACTGATTTTTTCAGCTCATTCAATCCTTCAGATGGCAAAGCTTGTCATACCATAAAAACGAATGCAGTAAGCAGTAATTAAGACATTCGTTTGCTTAACGTTTGTTGCTACTGGTGTTGTTGAGAAATTTGAAACAAAAAAATGGTATTGAGAAGGCCCGTAATGGTGGATCTTGGTCAAATATTCCAGTAAAAATTACTCTTACCAATCGAGAAATATCTTTTATTATCGATTCTGCAATTTTTATTGTGTTTGGAAATTAAAAATTTTATCTGTGAGATTTTTTTCTTCTCTACTATGCTACATTTTTTGACCACTTTGGTGCAACTTCATCCAGTTTACAGAGTCCTATTTTTTACCTTTTACCAGAAACATCAACAAAACTGGTATTATTTGCTTCGTTAGCATGTTTACTATAAGAGCTAGAAGAACCTTTTTTTTTGATATTGTGCTCAAATTGAAATGGCAGTTAATCGATAGTGTATTTATAACACTAGTTTACAGCATTTTTGAACTCGGTAAGCTGATGATCATTTTTGGTGTAGAATCATTCCCTGAGTTCGAAAACGTGAAGGAAAAAAAATACAGTTGAGCGGATTTTTTTTCGACTTTCCATGCAATGTTGATGATTTGAAATCGATTTTTGTTCTATTTCTAAGCAAAGTCGCTCACTTCACACGTCTCATTCTCCGTAATCAATGCTCCGATTGAGCTGAATTTTTTACTGTAACTCGCCTACATATGATATGTCAAATAAACGTTGAGAAAGAATTTATATATTGTTTTTTTCTTATTGAAAAAAAAATACATTTCTTCAAAAAAATTTAGAAATTTTGCTAAAATTTAAGAAGATTGTCCCAATATCTTGAATTTCATCAATCTGACGCCGAATCTGCATTCAGATGATCGAATGGTATTGTATTCAGCTTTTAATTTATGGAAAAAGATTTGAAATTGGTTGAACAAAACACAAGATATTTGAATCTTAGTAAATTCCATATTTAAAAAAATTGTAAAACTCGATATTGAGCTAAAACTTAAAAACTACTCTACTTAAAATTTTTTGAAACGCGGCTTCGAAATCAGCGCTAAATTGCACTTCAAAAATTTTGGTCGTTGACAGGAGTTCACGACTTTCGTTTTATTTTGTAAACTAGTGTAATTTCTGAAACAGTCTATATGAGGAATTCATACAATTCAGCACTGTGGCGCAAACATTTTTTTTTGCCAGGAATTCCTCAGTGAATTTCTCCTGGATTCCTCTACAGATTCTGTTATAGGGCTACTTCTTTAGATTTCCTAGAGGTTTCTTTTAAGATTCGTCCAGGATTGCCTTTTGCTATTCCTATAGGAATGTCCCTTGGAATTGCTTTAGAAATTTTCCATGTGATGTTTTCCGGAATTCCTTCAGATTCAGCTAGAATTTTTTGCTGGGAATTCTCCTGGAACTCATTCAGAATTTCTCTAGTCTGCTTCTGTTGTTGATTCCTCTAGACTGGAGAACTTCGATTTGGTGCTGCGACGTTAATATTATTTACATTTGATCCCATGCGACAAAGTACCTGTCGGCTAAGTTTTTTTCACCCAACTGCTGTTTACTCAATTTTGACTTCCCACATCAAACTGTTATAATTGGGTTGTTTTGCTTTTCGTTCCCTGACAACTACAAATAAAATGTATGAGAGAGGCGACAAAAAAAAACTCAAAAAAAAGTTCAAAAACATTCAAATTTAGGTACTTGAGTTCATCCGCAGATTATCCAGTGTCACGAGTTCAAGAATCAATAGAACCATGCGTTTCAATATCCAACACTTGTCAGTCGAAGGAATTGCTGCACAGTACCATCAGAAGCGTGATGAAAGGATTGGGGAAGACCTATGGATCTGGAGATGTCAACAGTTTAGAAGGGTTTATCCATAAAACAGTGGCAATAACAGCGCAAGAGGTGATAGACATCGCTCAGCGACGGCAACGTAATGATTTGGTTCGACAAAGACTGCGAACGCGGCTTAAGGTGAAACATCAAGAAATCCCATTGCATTTTGCATACAAACTTTATGAGGCACAAATCTGACGAACGAAGCATCGAATCACCGCACTTGTCTATCCTGGCTTTGCTCACTTGCAAAAAGAGGTACCTTTTCCAAATCTAGTGCATTTGTTTACAAACTTTTAAGATTGGTGCGCTTGAAAACGTGAGTGGGGTCAAAGTCGGCCATTGTAGCAGCCATACTTGTATTCTCTGAAGTTTCTCCTTAATAGGAAACGGTACAGAGTGGCAGGAGCAGAAGAGAAACGAATCGATGACGGCCAAACTGTGGAACCACCAACACTGGATGAGGTTGAGAAGGCTCTTGAAAAGTTGAAAAACAGCAATAGAAATGAGTTTTTGCTGAACACGGTTTTCCGGCGTAGTTAATTGGGCTGATATGCGCAACGCTGGATGGATCAAAATCAAGTTATCGGATCGTAAAAGAAATGCCTACCTCGTACATATGTGACCTTGGATGGATTCAAGCAACTTGAAACACAACTGCGATAACCAAATTTGAATAAGTTGGCCCATCTAAATCCACGTGACAGGTTCCGCGGAGCCTCATTGGGGACACTTCTGATTTTCAACCTAAACATGCCGTGCGACATGTCAATCTTCATGATTTCGAATGACTGAGTCAGAAACGATAAACTGAAGTATGTATCAACCAATATGACCACCGCGGAACATATAGCACAGGTTCCACGGGGATGTCATCGGGGACATTTGTGGTTTGCATCCAAAACATGCCGAGCGACGTATTAACCGTCATGATTTTGAAAGAATGGGGCAGAAAAAAATGACATAATTAAGTATCAACTGATATGGCCGCTCCGGAACACCTAAAACAGGTTCCGCGGGGGCCTTTAAAACACAATAACACACGCAATAATCACTTTTAGTCATTTGGCATCCCACCTCCTGACCCAAGTACAATCCGTCATATCTCCGGTATGGTTCCGGATACTACATGGCCACTTTAGTGTAATAAACTAGCACCAATTTATGATCCATTAGGCGGCACTTCAAAAAAATCGAATGAAAATTGACGAAATGCCAGCATTTTGAAAATGAGCTGCATGGAGGAAGCAGTATGTGCTCGTCTTTTTCTTTCTGGCGTAACGTCCCCACTGATACAAAACGTGCTTCTCAGCTTAGCTGAGCACTCTAACCCTGTTTCCCAGTGCCTGCATGTTTATAAAGTGAGGACCCGATTTTGTCGACCCCTGGTAACATATTGGGCTAATAAAATCGTGATTTTTTTTTTTAATCAAATTGGCTTCTGAGCTCGTCAGATATAATAGTAGCGAGTGAGGGATGCCAGAGATAAGTGGGAGGGCGCTGGAGCGTATGTGCTGTGTGTTTTAAAATTAAAGTAGGTGTTGAGGCACTTTCAAGAAAAAATATGCTTTAGTATAAGAAATGTATTTTTACAACAGAACAATTAGATTTTATTTTTTTTTCTTTTCGTCATAACATACTGAAACACTGCCTTCTTCCAGCTCATAGCAATATTTACAAAATACCATAAGCCGAAAACATCCTAAATCCTAACAACACCGGGCATAATTCCCAAAGGAATCAAAGGAGAAATGCATAGAGGAAACCTTGAAAACTTCAAATGTGTCTCTGTGGAAGAATTCCTGGAGAAACCTTTTAAAAATTCCAAGAGAAATCATTGGAGAAATCCTTGAATCCAGGTGAGATTTTTGAAGAAGTCCCTGGCGGAATTGATTTTGAAAAGATGAAACGCTTCAAAAATACCTGAAGGAATCCCGTGAGTAATTTGTGTAGAAACCTCCAGAGGCGTTCATCATGAGGTTTCTACATGAGAATTCATGATTAATGAAGTAACTCTTATTCATATTATCTCCGAAGAATTTCCTACTAGAGGAATTCCAAGTAAAAGACCTGGAGAAATTACTTAAAAAAAAGGGAAATTCTCATTTAAAACATTAACGAAATTCCTGTGAAGATTTCAGATGAAATTCCTGAAAAAGTCGACGTAGGAATTCTTGGAGGAATTCTTGAAAAAAGTTTTGGGCTAATATATTGAAATTTGAGTGTTTACAAACTATTTTTTTAGTTCTTTTTTGTCGCCTCTCTCATACATTCTATTTGTAGTTGTCAGTGAGCGAAAAGCAAAACAACCCAATTATGACAGTTTGATGTGGGAAGTCAAAATTGAGTAAAGCAGAAGTTGGGTGAAAAAAACTTAGCCGACAGGTACTTTGTCGTTTGGGATCAAATGTAAATATTGACGTCGCAGCACCAAATCGAAGTTCTCCAGTTCGAATAGCGGTTTTAGCAACTTACCATCGTTCCTCATCCAACCCGACATACATCCCAGATGTTTTCGTTTTCAATCCTACTCTGTGTCAACAATCAGGACTTTATCCCACCTGGGGGTCTGTCAGTGCATCAGTGCAAGCGTGAGTGAGCATGAAATAAATTTTGATGTGGAAACCGTGGAAACTACCGATTCCATAGTAAAATTTATAACCGTACCTATGATTCTCAAACGATAACCATTTCCAGTTGATTCCACTAAAAGACTGTCAATTAGCAGCAATTAGCAATTAGCAGCTGGGCATAAGGCAATCCATGAGACAGATGCGATCAGCTGATTTTCTTTGTTTCCCGGGCAGAGGCCAATTGGGTTTTTAAATTATGGAAAATGTATTGATTTTTTGATTTTATACGAAAGAGCACCCTTTTCTGAGTCACTGTGATTTTTTTCCGATTTTTAGAACTTAGATTTGGTACCTAAACCCAATTTCAAAGAGATTTTTTGAAATCACCTTTTGACAGCTGGGCAACTGTTTGACAGCTCCGCCCAGTACAAAGTGCGACGAGGGGTGAATCGACAAATCGCTCCCATACAAACTTCAAATTGATTTTTAAATAGGTTCCCGGACTCCAAAATTCATGAAAATTTGGATTTCGGCTCAGTTTGACATGCAGATTCAGAAAATGGAATTATCTCAACACCGTTAAAGAAGCCAATTACTGACGATCAAAATGTGATATTGGTTTGTTTGAGATAAGAGGTAAAAGTACTGGAAATAAAAACAAAAATTTGTTCTTGAACCATCTAACCAATAGCAAAATTTGATATTTGAAGATCAATTAGATAGCTCACTGCTATTGGATGATCTTACCAAGAGCTAAATGAGCTATGATGATGATGCTCGAGGAGTAAAGTTGAGATATTATTTTCAGTACTTTTACCTCTTATCTCAAACAAACAAATATCACTTTCTGATCTCCGTATCAAAATATGCTATTATTGAGCTTTTTTCCTCTGCTCGGGTTACCATGTATTTTTGACATTCATCGATCGGGGTGACAGCTGAACACAAAGGAATTTGTTAAGCACCGAGAACACTCGACGAAAATTTGGTAAGCTGCACGTACACTGTGTTTAAAATTTTAGCTGTCACCCCCATCGCGATATGTCGTCATGGATTGCTTTGTTGTATTTTTAATCAGACTGTGTTGTAAGGTGCGAATCCAGGAAAAATTGACAATGTTTCGTTATTGTGGCGTCTATTGGGCGACTAAAATTACTGCAATGTATTGTAACTGCAATAATGATTCAGTGAACTTCACAGATTTTGTTGTAGGTTGAGAATCATAGGTACGGTTATCAATTTGACTATGGAATCGGTAGTTTCCACAACATAATTTATTTCAGTTTGATGTTGGTGGTTAAGGTGAAATTGTACGCTAGCTGCTGTTAATAAGACAAACTGTTTCGGTAATGTCGAACGACCTTTATGCGATAATGCAAACTGGGAAGTGTTAATTTGCCAAAATCAGTAAGCGCACGGGTACTAAAAGTTGGGTTAAATAAACTTACATTTGGGTGACGGAAACTTCCAAACTGTGTTGCAATTGAAATTTTTACCTAGTCTAAGCAATTTTAGGCCATCCACAACCATTGTAATTAACAGATAAAGTGGGCTGATATTCACGATTTAACGGATTGAAACAGTAACAAAATCAATTAATTTACGATTAATTGCCATGTTTACAACCATCACGTTCCGTCGTGTCCGAAAAATGTGCGAGTGTTACTAGTTTAACCCTAAAAAGGATACCTGGGGTCCGTTGGACCCCAGCCGCCTTTCAGAGGTCGTCTTTGATGGAACACACTCAGCGAGGTGACGAAACTGAGGCCATGAAGGTATCCCTTTTAGGGTTAATCACTAATCACAGTTTCATCAATTATTTGATAAAATTTACTCCCAAACACTTCAAAAGAAACATTTCGTCTACGTGGCATGCCAGCGATGGCATCCAACGTAATCAACTGAAGCGTGATTGGATTAGGGAAACATTTTCATTTCTTGTTTGATGGTATCGGAGTCGGGAGTGTATGTTCTTAATCCAAAATAGAACAGACACAGCCGAATACTAAAATGTCCGGAGCAACATGGCGACCGTTAAGGACAGAGCAAGTTGTGACTTTTAGTTGTTTCGTTTGACTTTTAGATGTTTCGCTGCTATTTTATTTATTTTCTCCCTGAGGAAGACACTATCCCCGTGTCGAAACATCGGGCAACTAAAACAACTCGTTTTTGAAATCAAAAGACTGCGTATCTGTTAGCAAACCAAATGAATCGCTTTATAATTGCTTTTCTAGCTGAAAAACCGACTACACTCATCCGCAGTTCTTGTGTGAAAATCAATCATTAATGTTATTAGCATAATATACGATAATCAGTATATGTTTACTCTGTGCAATATGCTGCCAAACCGCTCTGAAAATCACAAACCGCAAAGTATCAAAACCGATCCCATTAACAAGCACCACAATGAATAAAATTCATTCCACTTCCAAAAACCACCATCCTCAGCGTCCGAAGAAACCCTCTTCTGAACCACACCCTGTCTCTGGTCATTCCAATTATCATAAACTCATGACTCAAATTTCATCCCCATAGGGCCCTCATCATCTTCTGCCGTTTTCTTCCGTCCTTTTCCTCGCTGGCATCGCACCGATCTTTTCCTGATACGGGCAAAAAATCTGTTCAAGTCACTTCCTTCCACTTCACTCCCCGGACCGCACTCCTATAAGCTCATCCTCGTTGAGTCCACCGGCTCTGACTGTGTCCGGGGCCCGAAGTCGCCAAGAAGAAAGGAACAAAAAGTATCGAAACGATATCCATAAGAGCTTCCTTCGGTCGAATGCTTGTGCCCCACATATGACCCTATACAAACGGACGGTGTTCCCGTGCCTTGACGACGACGACGACGACGACGGGGAAATAGCCCTTCTGCCGCAGTTATGATGCCTCTCGAAACATTTTCCCACACCATATCTCATCATCATCGTCTCGGATCACGACGACCCCTGAGATGCGGCTGAACGAGTGGCGGCTGGCTGCTGATGGACAGACCAGCCACAACATGACTTTATTTTTGTAACGTTTTCTTCTTCCTTCGGGTGCGGGATTCATTTCCCTTTTCCATACGTTGTCCTTCAAAATCTTCGCTCCCGAAATATTCCCACAAGTTAGGTCGGTAGGTAGGTAGGATAGAGGCAGCCGTCAGCGCAGTACCACAGTCAGTCAGCCGGCAACAGCCATTCTGTATCCGATGAAGTTCTGGTTTATTTTATCCTCTTTGTTCCTTCTTCATGTCCGTATTTAGCAGCAGCAACAGCAGCATCCATTAGCATTAGCGTGATGTGTGGGAACCGGAGGATAATCACACCTGTTCGTGTTCCGCTCGGGGTCGCCGGGACCCGCTGGGCCCAGAGGGTCTCTGTAGAGCTTGTAGAACTTGAGAGAGTGTTTAGAATCATTTCGACGAGCAGATGGGTGTTTGGGCTGGATGCGTGTGATGCTTCGAAGAAATCGTCACTTGTGATTCAAGTGGATCTTTTATATGAAAGTGAGTGCTTGGAATCTTCAGCAACGACGACCTTTTAACATGTGTTATCTTCTGTACATGTTTTCATCTTCTGTTGTCTATCTTTTATCATCTCTATCTTTTCTTCATACATCCGATCTCACGTTTTATTATTCTATAATTTTCTATCTTACCTTTTTCTCTTCTTTGTTCTATTTTCTATCATCGATCATCTGTCTCTGATTCAGTGTAGTTAACTCAGACGTAAAAAGCAAAGCAAAGCAAAGCAAAGATAACCGTACACATCGTAGTTGCTACTCCGTGATTGACCAGAACAATCGAAGTTGCACAGAGAGCCAATGAATGTGAAAGCTTGGGACTAGCTAACCATTCTCAATGTGCACAATTCGAGAGTTCAGCTATTTAAAGTCAATAACGGCGCTGGCCACGTCCTTACGGTCATCAGGAAAGGGAAGGAATGTTAGTTCGACAACCGTTGCTACTAGAAACCGTGGAATCCACAGCATCCCCACAGTTGTCACGGGAAGGAATGGTGGTTAGTAGGGTAGGGTAAGGTGTGGATCTAGGAGCCACCTCTGTTAGGTGATATGATCCACTAGTTATATGGAAATACACGTCGCGGTCTTCATCACGATTATGATTTATTTGATCACGATGACCACTGATCCCGGATTTCGTGCTCGCACTTCCATCGCCCTACCGAGAAAACCGACTGACCAACGAATATTGTAGCGCGATTCTGATCCCGGATTTTTCACTCGCACTTCCATCGCCCTACCGTGGAAACCGACTGACCAACGAATATTGTAGCGCGATTCTGATCCCGGATTTTTCACTCGCACCCCCATCACTCTTACCTGAAAATTGTCTGCCATTCGAAAATTCTCAAGCTAATCTGATTCCGCATTCCACACTCGCGCTTGCATGGCTCTACCGAGAAAATCGACTGATCAACGAATATTGTAGCGCGATTCTGAACCCGGATTTTTCACTCGCACTTCCATCGCCCTACCGTGGAAACCGACTGACCCCCAACTGAAAAAGCGGCATTTCGATTTTGCCTCCAAAAACACACTCTGTAGTTAACTCAGACGTAAAAAGATTGTAAAACATTGGCCCAAGAAATCTGAAACAACTTCAGCAGTTTTCATTTTTTTTCAGGAAAGAATACCAATTGTTGAAGATATTAGCAAAAAGAGAACACTATTTGGTTATATTGTTTATAACATTTTTTTTCCGATTTGTGATTTTCAGAGTGGTTTGGCAGTATATTGCACAGTGTAAACATATACTAATTATGCACATAATCATAATAATAAACATGATATTGTATGCACTTCACACAAGAACTGCGAATGAGTATAGTCGGTTTTTCAGTTAGAAAAGCAATTATAAAGAGATTCATTTTGTTGGTTAACGGCTACACAGGCTTGGGATTTCAAAAACGAGTTGTTCTATTTGCACGACGTTTCGACACGGGAATAGTGTCTTTCTCAGGGAGAAAATAAATAAAATAGCAGTGAAACATCAACTAAAAGTCACAATTTACTCTGTCCTTAACGGTCGCCATATTGCTCCTGACATTTTAGTATTCGGCTGTGTCTGTTCTATTTTGGATCTAGAACATACACTCCCGACTCCGATATCATCACACGAGAAATGAAAATGTTTCCCTAATCCAATCACTCTTCAGTTGATTACGTTGGATGTCATCGCTCGCATGCCACGTAGCCGGTATGTTTCTTTTGAAGTGTTTGAGAGTATTTTTTTTTTTCAAATTAACTTATTTGGTCAATAAAGCAATTTTCGGCGATTCCAATGAATCCCGAATACGGGGCAGAAACAGCACATGTATGATAATGTATTGCATGTTAGTTTCATTCGTTTAGCTGAAATTTGTCTAGGTCTTCCGATGCTTTGAAAACTTGAGTTTTGAGTTGCCGATGGGGTAGATTATTAGCGTCAGAAAAACGTTAAATTATACGTAAAGATACTACAAAAGCCACTGTCATCATCAAGCGGAATAATTTGGAATTTATTCGCAAAGTTTTCTTCAATTTCACCTCGCGTTGATTAACTGGCATGTCGTCGGTTTCAAGATTGCCAAAACCCATAAAACCACTCTCCCGTGTTTCGACTGCCAAGAAACTTTTTCGCTCGTTCCGAGCTGCCTGCCAGTCAAAAAGCCCTAACTAACTCCAATTTCCGTGTGTTCTTTCTTCCCTCTGTTTTCTCACCAGATAATCAGAAAATTCTCCTTCCACCCGAATGGGTCGCCCTCGCCAACGTCCGCTGTCGGCAACACCAGAGCGGGCACCGGCGGTCTGGGTGGTGGTGCCACCGCCATGACCGGCCGTTCCATCTCCCTGAACAACCGGGCCACGGCCAAGTACGTACTGCACAAGAACTGCACGCCCACGCGGTGCAAGGTGCAACCGACCACGCCGGAGCACAGCAGCAGCAGTTGGCTGTCCCCGGAGGAATCGCCGGCCGTGCGGCGCCGGTTGGACTTCGACCCGAAGCCGGACGTTCCGGAAATTCCGGCCACGCAGAACAACTACCGGGTGAGTCGCGACGGCAAGAACGCCCAGATGCAGAAAAAACGCACCAACATCAGCAACAACAAGAACGTGAATCTGCGGAAGTGCTTCCGGATGCGGAAGGGGTTCAAGGAGGAACTGGTGGACGAGGAGGAGGTGAACAACAGCAGTAGCGCGGGTGTGGGTAAGTTGGACAAGATTAGCAAAACGTTGTACCACGTGGCCGGGGGAGATAGGAGAGACGGCGAGGGATACGGCGAGAGCAAAATCCATGTGAATAATCTGGCGTCGCAAGCGAGCGAGAAAAGCAAAATTAGCAAACCTTTGTTTCTGAGTGGGAAGCATAAAAAGTACAATCAAATTGAGACGCAATTCGGGATGGAAGATGGGGTGGATTACGATGATGATACCGACGAAGATGAGATCGTAGCATGTGAAGTGGATGCCATCCGAGGGGCCGGTTCTTATGATGGAGGAAGGCTACAGTTTGAGCTGTTCCAACCGCTTCCGGAGATTGCCGAACGGTCTCCGCCTTCAAATAGGCGTGGGGTTGGAAACTGTGAGGAAATTGTATTCGAAAAGGTAAAATTCGACCGGAACAAGCGATACCTTCGAAATGCAACCAGCTCTCCGTCCACGGCTAGTAACCGATCGCAAAACGGATCCGCCCTAGCCCAATCCGCCGATAGCATCCTATCCATAAGCTTCGATTGCAAACAGGACCACCCACTGTCCCAGTTTGCGGAAGCGACCAGCAAGAGCGATGACTTCGTGGATCCCTGGCGCAACTACAACCTCAACAGCCGGTGGAACAAAGTGACCAAAAATCCCTGGGAACTCGAAGCCAGCAAGGCCAGCGAATCCCCACTCGCTTCCCCGCAACATCGATCTTCCTGGAACCCGTTCGTAGACAGCTCGCCGGCATCCGACTCTCCGGTCCACCCTGCGGCATCATCCAAGCAAACATATCCGCCCCCGTACCAGGTGCGCACCGACATCTGGCAAAATCTGAACAACAAAAGCTACGAAATCGACTCGGACGTGATCTGGCGGACGTCGAACTCTTCGCGACGCACTTCGGCCAGCACCGTCGAGACGTGGATCGAGGACGAGGTGTTCGACAACTCGTTCAACGAGGAACTGGAACGGCGCTGTGCCACCCTGAAGATCTAGGAAGGCGGCGGTGCAATACAGAACAGCTGCAACACTTGTGTGTCTTTTTCGTTGGTTCGAAAAATTACAGCAGAAGTAGGCGCTGACTCGGAACGCGAGAGGAAAATCTAGTTCTTAATATATAATGACAGTGAAAATCAAGCATGTGATATTAACTAATTTATACAAAAGGCGAAAGCAGAAAGCAAACAATTCTAAGTCTAGTTTTTACGTTTTTTTTATTCTTAGTTTTTAACTTAATCATGCAAGGAATTGACAGTGCTTTGTGTTTGCCGTTTTGCTTTGTGATTTTATTTTCTGTTGATTGAACTAATGATCTCATTTAGACATTGTGACTGTGTGTACTCGATAGGAGATAATTTTATAAACTAACAGAGATATGCTTTAATATAATTACATACACTGATTGAAAACCTAGCCTATCTTCTCTCATCATTGTTTTACCTCAGACACGGCGTACCTTGAAAAGAAAAAAAATCGATAATAATTCCTAAAAAAAACAACACACGAGTGGTCTTGGGATTGTGCGAGCTTCTAACGGTGGGAAAAAATTAACACAAATACATAAACACACTAATCAATCAATTTTTCTATTCCCTTAATTTGATAATGGCCCCCCTCCTATAAAGAGAAAGAGGGGGGAAAATCCGCTAATTAGCGCGCCGCCGGTAGGTGCCTAGAGAGTCCATCCCGTAGAGAAAATTATGCCGCCACTCAGATGGTAGGACGATGTAAAGGTGCAAGATAGCAAATCATTTGGTTAATAAAGCAAAAAATGTGCAAAGTGGAATTTACGCGATGACTTGTTGTTTGGACGCATTTGGGTGAAATATCACAGCCATTTAATTTTATCTTATGTTGTTTGCGAATAACTTGGGAAACATTCCAACGGTATTGAGCAAAGGTACTCAAATCGGCTGTTTTGAAATGTGATGAATATTGGAGCTTTAAGGGAGGGAAAGGTCAAAGGTCGGAGTCGGAGTCATTAAATTAATCCACAGCGAACATGAGTTGAGTTGAGGTAAGTAGGCATAATTGGACTAATTATATTTAGATCAGGTAAGTACCAGTGTTCAATGCAGAGTTGTCAGATATACACATTTTTCTGCATTATAGGATATCTAGCTTCGACACATAAGAAATGGCTCAAAAAATTTTGATTCAGTGCGCGTTTTAACATAACTTTTTCTCTAAAAAAATGTATGGTGGTGAAAGCATTGGGCAAATCTGGCTGAAACATCGATTTTTGTGAATCGATTAGAATCGATGTTTTCAAATCGATTCGATATTATAAAATATTACAAAACTATAAAATAATTCGTTTGCTGCATGTAGTTCAAGTTCATGGTACGTTTTATTTATGCACATCAAATACTTCGCGAATCTGATTCGAAAATGGATATAACGTTGAGAAAGCATCCTGAAAAAAAAAATAAATGATATTTTTGAATCGAAACAAAAATCTTGAGATCCTGAGATTCCCCAGAACACTGAGAAGTATTCCCATATAGTACTGGGATAAATTCCCACAGACTGCTGAAAATACACCAGAATCCTAAGCGACATTATCTAGAAAAGAAAGCAAGACTCTTCCGGTACCTTGGTAGGAATTCCCTCTGAATTCTATTGAGGATTTTCCTAGAATCCTGAGAGATCTATGAGACGGATTGTCCCGAGAGGTATTCTCCCAGAATCCTGTGATAGATTGTCTCAGAATCCTAAGAGAAGCTTTCCCTTGGGATTCTCCCAAAATGTTCCAGAATCCTAAGATGAATTCTCCCAGAATCCTGAGAGGAATTCCAAGAGCGGGTCTTACACATTCTTGAAATAAATGTGAGAGATTCTCACAAAAACAAAAGGTTTTCGAATCCCTAAGATGAATTCCTCAAGAAACTTAAAAGAAATGACCCTGAATCCTGACAAGGGTAGCTTAGAACCCTAAGAAGGATTACTCCAGAAACCTGAGAAAAGTTTCCTCAAAATACTGGGCGGGATTGCCAAAGGAACCTGAGATATACTCTCACAGAATTCTGGGAGATAGGACCTCCAGAATCCTTTTAAGTATTCTCCTAGAATTCCCAAAATATGCTGGGTGGAATCCATTAGAATGCTGAGAATAATTCTCCCAGAATCCCGAAAGGTATTCCTCAGAATTCTACGAGTAGTTCCCCAGCATCTTGAGAGGGATCATAAGAGGGGTAATTCCAGATTGTTGAGAGAAATATATCTAGAAACCTAAGAGATTTTTTTCTGGAAATCCGATAAGGATTCTCACTGGAAGGGATTACGAAAACTTCTAGAATGGACTTCCCCAGCATCCTGAGAAGGATTCTCTGGTATTCTGAGAGGTATTACCACATAAAACAGAAAATTACCGCAGATTCCTGAAAGACATTCCCCTAGAATCTTCTAAAGGACTCCCCTAAAGTTCTGAAAGGGATTGTCCTAGAACTCTGAGAGTGATTCCTCAAGAATTCTTTAAACTATTACAAAAGAATCTCAAGAGAATTTTCCCATAAAACTTGGCAGGGATTTTCCCTGATTACTAAGAGGGATTCTCCCAGAATCCTGAAAGTGTTTCTGGGAGCAACTCTTTCAGAACACAGAAAACAGAGATCTACTGGGATTCTCGTAGAAGGCTTCTTCCGAACCCTAAGAGAAATCATAAAATCTATGCGAGGGATTCACCAAAATCCAAATTTCTCTAGAGAATTCTGCCCAGAATCTCGTGAGAGATTCTTCAATAATTAATTCTAAAAGAAAGTACCCTAGAATCTTGAAAAATATAGCCCCAGAATCCCAAAGATTTCTTCAGAATCATGAGACAAGTTCCCCAGAATCTTGAGAGAAATTTTCCCAGAATCCCGACGAGGATTACCCCAAAAAGCCGAATTTTCAGAGAATCTGGAGATGAGTTCCCGCAGAATACTTAGTGATATTCCCCCAGAATCTTGAAAGGATCTAACGCAGAATCCTGAGATGGATTCTAGTGATCCTGTGTGTTCTGAGAATGCTGAGCATGATTCTCCAAGAAATCTGAGAGGAGTTCCTGAAAATGCTGAGAAAGATTTCCTCAGAATCCACCCTCAGATCATCCAGAAATTTCTTAGAATCCTGAAAGGGGTTTCACTCTTGGTAGGGAATACCCCATTATTCTGATAGGTATTCCCATATAATACTGTTGAGAAAAAATCCTCCAAAATTTTAAAGAGACTCTTCCATAGTTCTGAGGATTCCTTTAAACTTTTGTGAAAGATTCCTCCAAAAGGCTGAAAATGATCACCCCAGCATCCTGAGAGACCTTATCCCAGAAAAGAGAGAAAAACTCTTCCGAAAGGTATTCTTCCTGAATTCCATTAAGTATTTCCCTAGAATTCTGGGAGAGATAACTCATGTTTTCTGACATGAATTCTCTCAGAATCTTTAGAGGAATTCTTCCAAAATCCTGGCATTTCCTCGGAATTCTCCCAGAAGGCTTAGACGGATATCCTCAGAACAACCTGCGGATTTTTCCAGAACCTTGAGAGGGGTTCTCCTAGAATTCGAAGAGAAATTCTCATGGAGTATTGAAAGACATCCCATCAAATTCCCCAGAGATTGCCCCATAACCATGAGAAGGTTCCCAAGAGGCGATCTTCCGCATTATTAAGAAACATGCATTTAGAATCCTAAGAGGGATTCTCAACAAAAAAAAAAGTTCGGAATCGTTCTGAAAAAAAGAAGAAGAATCGAATGTAAAAAATCGATTTGGTCGATTTCGTGGGGCTTCAACATCGATTAAAAAAAATCGATTAATCGGAACAAAAGCATCGATGTTGCGAACATCGATTAGAAATAGCCCAACGCTATGGTGAACATCATTTGAAATTACTTTTCCTCACATAAGGGAAGGCTACGATGGTGTCCCTCAAGGATTTTGACCGGCCTATTTTTCTTGGATTCTGCATGTGGAAATATAATTAAATCCAAAAGCTTTCAGGGGATAAACCAGTAGTGTAGTCAGGGGGGCCTCAAACAAGAAACATCAAACTTCATAAAAATGCTAATTTTACAATTTATTGTAGCAAAAATAGACAGAAGAGACATAAATGTATGATTTCAAATCAAATTAAATTTACCTTAGGTCTTGTCAGGATGAAAATTGGATGACACTTATTTGCTACAATTTGATTGAAAATTATCACCCTGAAAACGCCTTTACCAAAAAAAAATGTTTTATGACATATTTGTGTTTTGCCTGTTTCAACTAAAATAAATACTGTAAAGGCTGACACAAATTTCGATTTTCTTTTATGTTACCAACAAACCACCGCCACCCTCCCACCCCCCCCCCCCCCCTTGGGAAATTTTTTGTTGGAATTCGACATTTTGATTAAATATCTAAGAAAATATAAAATTTTCAAGAAAAATTAGAGGCGTCGAGAAAATTTCTTAACAAATCCGATGAGTTTGACGATTTTGCCTAGTTGTTCGGGTAATTTTACAAAAAAATACATTTATTTTTTACATCCCCCCCTTGACGAGTGAACGAGCAAAGTGACAAAAGAATAAAATGAGATTTGTTCCGGCCTAATTGACATTTTCATGGAGCTTGAGATTGTTCAATTATGTTTCATATTGTCAAATTTGGCCTTTTGAATGCCCCTCCTGGCTACATCACTGGTTCATCACCCGAAAAACTTTGGATTTATTCATACTTCCACATGTAGAAACCAACAAATATAGTTTGGTTAATATCCCCAGGGGAGAACATCGTAACCATCCCTTGTCAGTTTTGTGCTGTAAAAACCGTCTCCATGACCGTCTCTTGTTCATTTCATCGAAATAGGCCAAGAATTTGTGATTTCCTCTGAAACACCTCTGGAACCTTTTCAACTGCTTCTGAAATCCCCCGAAAGATCCCTAAGATTCACCGAAACGTTACTGAGTCCCTAAACCCCTTGAAACGTCCATGAGACCCTTTGAGACACCCAGATACGCCCCTGAAAACCTACTAAACTCCCTGTTAGGGTCGTTCCTTCTTGGAAGTGATAGGAACCTCTCGACAGCAGCTTGTTAGTTCAGCAGCTTCAAGACTGTAATTTTATCATAATTCATGATTTCATAGTGACAATTATCTTAATTTACATACATTTACGTTTCACGACTATCTCTCCGAAATACGACTCGCCTAACCTCGGATTACAATGTGGATAACTTTTCACATAATTAAGGAAGATAATAAACCTTATGGCATATAAACTGATGCACTTTTCTCTATCTTCCTAATGACTGCTCAGTAGACAAATCACCCCTTATACGTCAACGACAAAGGTACGTAATGGAGAAGGCTGGAGTCACTAAACACTAGAGGAAATCCCTTCGGTACTTCCAACAATGTCTCTGAAACCCCCTGAGACCGCTATAAAACGCTCCTCAGACCTCCTAAAATGCCCCTGGATTGCCCCAGAAAACCTAAAACTTCCCGAAACTCCTGTAAACGCCTCTGGAGCTCATTCTTTACAACTGCAATCGTGTAGGCAGTCAAATTCACATCTTCGATCGATTCATTGTAGATTAGACCGGCCCAAATACAAAAATGTCGAAAAATTCCACGGGGCACCCTCTAGAATCGTGCCTTTGGATAAGAAAAACAATCTGTGAAAGATTCAGCTCAATCGGTTGAAAACTGAGCTGGCGTAAATGAGTTGAAGGTTTGTATGGGATGTTCAGTCCAAATATATGGGAAATTGGATGACCTCCAGTCTCTCATACAGCACGCCGGTTTGGCGAGTTCGATTTGGCTCAGAATTGAAAGAATAACAGTTGATACCCTAATGAACAACTTTGTAGAAGACCATATCATGATAAAACTTAATTTAGTTGCGGTTTTAGCCAAAGAAACCAGGATAAGGACATCTTCCCCCGTTTACTCTCGGTTGTTATATGCAGCACGTGTTGGTCGGCCGTAGCTTGCGCGCTACATCATAGGCAGCTATGTAATTCTAAATTGTCTCGATACTCACCCACATGCGTGAACAATGGAAATGAAGGACAACATAGCCGCCTATGATGTAGTGAGCAAGTTTCGAACGGCAAACACGTGCTGCATGTAACAACCGAGAGTAAACGGGGGAAGATGTCCTAATCCTGGTTTCGTTGGCTGAAACCGCAACTAAATTAAGTTTTATCATGATATAGTCTTCTGCAAATTTGTTCATTAGGGTATCAACTGTTATTCTTTCAATTCTGAGCCAAATCGAACTCGCCAAACCGGTGTGCTGCATGAGAGACTGGAGGTCATCCAAAATCCCATGTATTTGGACTGAACATCCCATACAAACCTTCAACTCATTTGCGCCAGCTCAGTTTTCAACCGATTGAGTTGAATCTTTCACAGATTGTTCTTCTCATCCAAATGCACGATTCTAGAGGGTGCCCCGTGAATTTTGAGAACTTTTTTTTCGCTCCATACAAATGTGGGCCGGTCTATTGTAGATCTCCAGCAGAATATCGTCAGCAAAGCCGACGATGGCCACACCCACCGGGAACTTTAACCTCAACACCTCAACACATGACATTCCATAACATCGGACACCGGATGGAATCTTGCGGGACTCCTGTGACTCTAGTACTCTTTTCTGAAAGTAATTTCCGAGAATCTTGTACGTATACTTAGGGACCCGTGTATTCCCAGACGCAGGAGCATCGCGGCAATAGCCGCCCAACTGGCGCCGTTTAACGCGTTTCTCACATCTGTAAGTGTTGTGTAAGTGTCGTGAGTGTTACCGAGAACTTCGTGATTTGTGATGCGTGAAATGTAAAAATGTAATATGGCAGGTAATACTCGTGGTTAGTGTAGGTGTCACCCAGCTAAAAAGCTCCCGATAGGCTAGACAGGACAAGGCCAGGCTCCACCACCCTAAAAGCAACCATCAGCACGCTACACATCGTAGTTGGAAAACCCACCACCAGATGGACTGGTTACCAACCATTGAGCGGCCATGAGGGGTGGCGTAACGGGGCCATTGAGAAATGGGATGGCTAGAGAGGGCAATGACCGAGGAACGAGGTCATGAACCTCAAGGCAGTCAACGACTCGGTATGCTATCACTTGCCCAGAGTTCGTCTACCAAGACAGTTTAAAGGCTAAAAGTTAAAAAGGAAGATTTCGTAGAAGTTTGAAAAGTTTGGAGTTTGAAGTTTGAAAAGTTATTGGAGAAGGTTGAAAAGTGGAAAAAGTGCCAGAGAAGTGGACTACAGAACCCCGCCGTTTTTGGTGAAAAAGTGCTCGACCGATTTCCCTACTGTGTCTCCGTAACCATCTGGGCAAATTCCGGCACAGAACCCGCCGAAGGCCGATCCGTTACCATATCGGCAGGACCGAGACGCGTAGGAGGTTCAGGAACCCGTGTATTGCCACCCCAAACCACCCAAACCCGTAGGACGTCGCCATCGCTGATAGCGGTGCGCCGCCATCGTGTGCGCCAGCACCAGGAAGCTGCCCAAAGGCCTGCGCGCCGCCATCGCGCACAGTATCCAGGAAGCAGTGGAGGACAGGTGTGGTGGAGTGTTGCTGACAAAGGGGCCCCCAACGATAAGGTCAGGTTAGTTAAGGAAGTGGGAATTAGAGGGAGTGTAAGGAAGTGCCAGAAATACAGACCAGTTAGACCGAATAAAGCGTAGTTGTCCGTGAAGTGCTGTTGTGGTTCCCTATTTTAAGTGCGAGAGTTCCCTGCCCGCGAGTTCCGTGACGTGAGCGTGCCGACCCTAAGGCTATTGTGTCGGGGAGTCTCAGTACCGCTCCCGACCGACTTACCCGATAATTACACATCCAGAGTCTCTACTGCACCCCTCCTCTTACACGAGATACCATTTACACCCTCGGTCGGCCTAAACAGTCTGTTGAGGATGATCTTCTCGAGCAAAACTTTCCCGCCGTGCCGATCAAGCATATTTGGTCTGTATGACGAAGAATCACTGAGTGGTGTTTTCTCGCCTTTGACAGTAGTACCAAGCTATGCGGCTTCCAAACCTATGGGAAGACTCCATCGTTCAGACACTTCTGCATGGCAGATCTGAACATCCCGGGAGGCTCTGCAGTAGCTACTTTAAAGACCAGGGTTGGAACGCCGTACGGACCAGGGGCCTTACCTACGCTAAGGAATTATGCAGTCCCAGCAGCGTCAGCCCTAGTCCCCGGCGGCCAAATACTTGGACCATGAATCGAAAAGAACCCCCTCCAACATCTCTGGAGACTGCTCTGTAGGAGCCATTACATCTACGATCTTGGTCATCATGATCCTGTAGGCATCACCCAACGGATTAGCTGTGGTATTCTGACAGACACCCTTAAAGCAGGCTTTTTGGCTCTTATCTTAGTCTTCAGCGTGACTGCAGCAGCGGCAAACACCACTCGCCGTTCGTTTCGCTCATCCTCAATTCGCGCTCGCTGCATCCGCCGGCTAGCCCGTAGGCAGGCGCGTTGCAGGTCTTCAATCGCATCGGTCCACCAGTAGGCCGGTGGCCTCCCATTTGTAGGATGAATTCGCCTAGGCATAATCGCATCACACGCATGCGAGAACACTGCTTAAACCGAGTAGGTTCCGCTCACGGCGGAGCGCCTTCCTTGATATCTCGACGTTGAAGTATGATGTCTTTCACCTGCGAGGGTTTCGTCAAGACCTATTTGCCTCTTCCTCTACCCGCTCCCTGGTGTTATTATGGTCGATACTGTAGCGAACCGCCAAGTGATCGCTGTGAGCTAACAATCGTCTGCCTTCCAGTTTGAACTACTTGTTTGGCCAGAAATATAAAAAGTACCGTAAACTGGGGTCAAATTGATCTCCGGGTCGAAATTGATCAGACGATTTTCCGTTAGATGAAGCATACTTCAAAGAGTTTCCATGTAAATATCGTTTAGTATCGGTTTCCAACAGCACGATACTTGAAAGGAAACTATTTAAAATATGCTCAACCTAACTGAAAAACATCTGATCAATTTCGACCCGATGATCAATTTGACCCTGGTTTATGGTAACGTCAATAATCGACTCCGCACCGTTCCGACTACAGGTACACTTGGTACCCACATTGACCAGATCGGCATCTAGCATTGTCAGCGACTCAAGCAAAATCTGACCCATTGATTCATAAAACGGCTTCCTCATTCCACGGCCCAGACATTGAAGTCACCCACTATTACCATCGGGCTTCGCCCTGTCAGCACGATCATCATACAGTTCAGCACAGGCGTGAACTGCTTGATCGAACACCGTGGGATGCAAAGCCGCTACAGAAAAGGACCCCGTTTACTTTGGCGATCACGAAGCCCTCGTAAGAAGTAGACACCAACTCCTGGACGAGGAGTTTATCCGTCGTCCATATCGTCGCCATTTTTCCAGACCCATCCGCAAGCCAGTTTCCGTTACCGGCGGGCACTCGATATGGGTCCGCTGTGATGACGATACCCGTCCCCTATTCCGGAATTACTTGACACAGCAGTTGCTGGGCTGCGTCACAGTGGTTCAGCTGTGTTATATGCATTGTGACTTATGGCTCAGCTATGGTTCTTCCGGGCACCATGGATCTCCCATTGGGTGCTTGTTGTTCGCGGATTTCCCGGAACGAAGTCGTGCATCCTTGTCCCAGTAGTTCTGGAATAACTAGAAATACTTATACGTAGCCGTTTAAATCGTAGATTAAAATCCTCAGTCGATCCTCCAGAAGGTTGATATTGATGATTAAATTCAAACGGGCTCGAACAGCCTACAAAAGCTCTGCGCTAAAAATCGACATTGATGACCCGGTATTACAATCAGCGGAGCAGATCTGGCGTGCTCCGTTGCGAGGCCGTTAAAGCAGATGACTTTAACTTGTTCTTAAAACAAAAACACAAAACGGAAACCAGCCACTTGACAGACCAAAACACGTGCATGCAATGTATAAAAATCATTCCACTTCCAGCATATATCGATCGTCGCACAAAACAGTTAATCGAATCAATAAATTCCATTTCCTCCCTGACAAACATCCGTTCAATTAAATCAAAATCAATAAAGACGGCGGCGCGGCGGCATCTACTCGTACCGTACGGGGCGTCTTCTATTCTTCGTACATACCTACTCTGGCTGGGCTCTTCAATATAGGGTATCGCGCCACTTCGGCGGTGGCTTCTATATTCGTCTGTTTTCCACTATAACTCAGTCAATTTTGAACCAATTGACTTGAAATGTTGTACACGGGTAGATACTATACCTATCTCATCACATTCCAAAAGTTGTGTCAATTGGTTCAAATTTGACTGAGTTATAGTGGAAAACAGACGAATATAGAAGCCACCGCCCAAGTGGCGCGATTCCCTACGACAGACAGACGCTGACAATGCCACCACTGAATGGTGAACCAGTTGGTATGTAGTTCCACTATCAATGATTAGTTGTGAACGGAGAAAAAGAAACGAACGAATGAATTGTAGATAAATTCCGTTACTGCGTTATGTTGGCTGGCCATTGGGAAAAAAATGACACAATTGTACGACTCTCAACAAGATGTGGAAAACATATCAACCAAACGGATGTTCGATGTTCGCCCCTTTCCGGTTCTTGTTGTATCTATGGGCTGTATAATTGTCACACACCTTTTTACAACCCAAGAATTTGATAGAACACAGCGATAGGGTTAGGTCACAGACAAACAGACTGCTTTACTCATTTGCCATCGTTCACCATTAGCAAGTCTTTACGTCTGATTGAGAGAAATAAAAGTTGATTCGTAGAAGGTTGGAGCTCAAAGAGAGATTTTAACCCAACAAGTTCGTCGAAGAGCACAACTCTTTGATCGATAGATGTAACGTAGATCTTGATATTCTACTTGTATGTTGTGCGAAAACAGTTCAAAGGTAGTAAGTTGGATCCATCGACCTTGACCCAAATCGGAGGTTTGGGTCCCTGCAGTAAACTTTCCGGATTAAATTTCCCATGCTTTGCCTTTTTCTCCCAAAGGACCACACCAAAGTGCACTTGCACCATACTTACGGCTTTCAAGCATGCCACTGCACGCTCTATTTACCAAACGCAATCCTACATGCCATTGCGTTCAATAGCCTGCAACCTGCAGCATCTCCACAGCTTTAAAATGACTCTGCCAAACGCCGGATGAAACACAGACGACGACGACGACGACCCCAGCCAGAAACTGCGCTCAATTATGGTCGTACCGGCATCCTGTGCAGCACTGGAAGTGTCGTCGTGCTCCGGTTCACTTTTACCCTTGGGCCGGCCTGCGCCTTTCTTCCCATTTATCACAACAGGAAGTGCCACAGCAGCTCTGCTCAATTCTTTGCCGGCAGCCAGCGGGGGGAAGAAGAAATTATGTACACTTTGTGAGCTCCCACATTCCGTGTGCGGTGCGCTTAATTCCACTTGGTGAACTTGATGTCGTTCGGTGTGTAATGTGCTTAGAGTCCCCTCTTAGTGTGCCAGTTGTCGTACGGTACGGTACGTACGGTGTCCTTCACGGGGACGGACGGGTGTCGCCCCATCTATAGGGGAGACTGGGGAGACTTGATCCCTTTTTCGTAATTTACCTGAAACTTTGAGAAAAAACACAAAACTAGATCCGATTTCCGTACAAAATGGCAGGTAAACATTTATTGCAAGTTAATACACAACAGAAGTCCTTTAAATTATTGTTAAAGTATTCAAAACTGTGTTTTATGGAGGCATGTCTTATGATGTATTTTTCAAAAATGGGTGACACTTGATCCCCCTTTGAGCACATGGTTTATTTAAAGCGAAAATAATTCCAGAGTTTTCCTATTCATTTTCTTTTCGAGTTTTCTTGTATTTTTGATGAAATTTGGAGTGTTTGAAATTGTAAGATTTCCTTAAATTTTTAAGGATATGCCGTATTTTCAAAATGGGGAGACTTGATCCCCCTTGTCTTGGTTTGTACTGAAGTTATAATTATCTGACACATTTTATCGTTGAATATACTAGAATTCCAAGTAAATAGAGGCTTCCGAACAGAATTTTATTTTCCACATGTATAATGTGTGTGTAATCCTCGAGGGATCAAGTCTCCCTATGTTAACAACAGCCGTATTTGGATAAGTAAGTTTGAAAGAATTCTATTTAAACTATGTGCTGTGAAATTTTGACATGATTTGGTTAAATTTTCACAAAGTTATTGAGATTTTTCGGAATCGCCTAAAAGATTTTTGAAGGACTGAAAACAAACCATCAGCCGTTAAAAAATAATGCAATGTACAATCGAAATCACTTGTAGCCAAAACATAGTCGTTTGTCCAAGAGTAGTTTTGGAAAAATTATGCTAGAAGAAAAATGTTTTTGATTCCGAGCAAATATGGGGGGAACAAGTCTCCCAGGGATCAAGTCTCCTCAGTCTCCCCTATGGATGGTTGTGGTTCCCCCCTCTGAGTTGAGGATGAATCCTCTCGAAGTGGAAATATGGAATGGAATAAATTCAATTTCCTTACAGGTATCCTTTGATGCTTGAAATTGGGATCGCCCGAGCTGGACGCAATCAGTTTCGGTTTGTTCGGTATCAGTGAAAGATATGGTTTTTAAGAATGCATTGAATATTCTTCGTGACGGATATTGTCGGATATCTATTTATGGAGTTGCGATATGATATGGCTGTAGTTATATTGTCTTTGGGCTGACAAACGATGAGTCGATAAGGAGAGCGTCCAACATAGCTCTGGTCCTTACAAGTTCCAACCTCTTGCTTCCACGGGTCAAGCGATGCCAAAAACCGCCAGCTAAGAGTTGTGTGTACGAAGTACGTCCCGAGCGTCTGTTCACCAAGGAAATGCGGCTCAAACAGCGTCTGTTCTGGCATTCTGCGGCTGAGCTTGAAATGCTCCTACACCGGAAGCTATACCTAAGGTGGCAGCACCACCATGGTGGAAAGGGAACTGTTCTCGAAATCCTAAAACCGTTACAGAAACCGAAACTGAAAGATTACGAACTGATTCAAAGGTAACGACTTTTGCGAGAAACAACGGACAAGAATTGGAACTTGGAATGTAAAACTGGCACAACTAGCCTATGAGGCATGTCGTATGAAGCTTGAGGTCCTAGGACTGAGCGAAGTCCATTCTTCATTACACCAACAAAGCTAGCCATGAAAATGTTTGACATTTCACAGGTCATTTTGACAGACCACACACATGCACGAAAAAGATGGATAACATTTCTACTTTATCGATCTTGTTGCCGTCTTTTTCATGCTCATGTTACATCTGTCAAAATGACCTGAGATTTGTCAGTCATTTTGAGGTTAGGTTCGTTGGTGTAATGAAGAATTGGCCTTGGCGTCGAGTCAAATTCTATGGTTGCTATAATAAATTATTCTAAGTCTTTGACGCACACCAAATTTTCCCTAGCTATTCAAAACCGCAGTGTACTGCGCTACTAGGAGTCTCATGAAAATTCTTTATAACTCCAACGAACCTAACCTCAAAATGACTGACAATTCTCACGTCATTTTGACAGATGTAACATGAGCATAAAAAGGACGACAACAGGATCGATAAAGTAGAATATATGATCCGTCTTTTTTGTGCATGTGTGTGGTCTGTCAAAATGATCTGAGAATTATGAAACATTTTCATGACTAGCTTTGTTGGTGTCATGAAGAATTGAAGAGTAAGGAGACAGTTTGGTGTGAGGCTCGCTGTACTATTTAATTCTGCCCGCTTTTGCTTATGCTTTGACAGATACGCGTATTTCGACTACCACTTGTAATCTTCATCAGCACTGAGAGACTGAAGTACTCTTTAAAGAGAACTTTTTCACCCATTTCGAGAGTAACTAGGTATTAGAATAACTAGCCACAGAAGTCCTATGTCCCGACTGTTCGTGTGACTAACATCTAGTTTGCCACGCCCTTACAGCGTCAGTAGCGGTACTAGAAATGTCAAATAATTTTGTTTACCAAAACAAAAGGTCCTCCACAAGATGGACACATAAAAATAGTCAATTATTGCTATTAAAGTTATTAACCTTAGTAAGGTCTTGGCAAAGTCCAAATTAAGTCGTCCAACTCCCATACATTGGTGTGAAATTTCGGGGTTCATGAAGTACTAGATCAAAAAACTATAATACCTTAGTATATTGTTACCTTGTACTCCGCTAATGTTGCTATGGGTAACAATCTCTTGTTTAAACAAATATAAACACGAAAAATTCAGACTTTGGTGGGTAACGTATTGAATGATCATTTTCTTCCAACATTTAAACATTTATTTATATTTCATTTTAGGAAACGGAAACGGTTCTTGATTATCCACTATAACAGTCATCAGCCACTTGGTTTTCTGATCGCTAACTGGCCAAACGTACGAACGCTTTACAGTTGCCGGTCATTCCAACTGCTTCGGATTATCTACAGTTGCCGGCCTTTCCGGCCACTTTCCCATCATCTATGGCCGCTGACCGTCGCTCCTCGATACATCGATAGCTGTTGTCGTTTCGATTTTGGCCGAGACCTAGCAAATTCTGGTCGATGTACGAATGCGCTATTATCAAACTATTATCATTGCCCATACCGATAACTCCTTGTTTATGCTACAGCAACTCTCTGGCCTGATTACACTTACGACCGCGGCCGCATCTCTGATTAACTCATGTTTTCTGCTTTCCGCACAATAAATCGTCCAGAAGGATACGTTAATTAAATACTCCTGGTACTTTAGGACTACCCCACCGAAAACTTCCCCCTGTTGTACGCTCTAGGGCACGAGAGACAAAATATGGCCATGACTATCCACTTCGAAAGCGGTCGTGGCTGTGACCAGCCGGTTGGATCTTTGGCCGTTTTTTTTCTAGGTCGGCGATATCAACTGCAGGGGTAAAAAATTATGTTTCAATATATTTCAATAAAACATAGATCTTTTTACTGACCCCACACCAAAAAGCTTGCGTGGAGCCCTCTGGTTGTGGACACAACTAACAAAGAACAAAAACGCGGAGATTAAGAAACTAAGACCAAAAAACGAATGTGATATTTATTCTGTTTGATTTCGGTGTGACAACACACGAATTTGGAATTTGACATTGGATTCAGCGTTGGGCTCGGTTCATTGTCATAGCTTACTAAAACAATGTTAATAAAAAATGAGGTAGTCAGTCAAATGTCAAATTTGGGTACCGGGGACCGAATGAAGTACTAGAGTTGGTACCCAGTTTGAGCCCGAGTACTACGACTTGATTTGGACTTTGGTCTTGGGGTCTTTTTTGACCTTTTTCAAATTTCAATTATCTGTAGCTTTTGTTTAACGAATCCTAGCGATCTGAAATTTTCTGACAATTATTTTTTCGCGGAAATAAACCTTTCCCAAAAATCAAAAGCATTGGATGACCCCTAGGGGCGCTTCCATAAAAAAAGTTACAAATAAGACCCTGGGGTCATTTTTGACCCCAAACTTTGGACAGCTCGCAAAAATCAGTGGCTTGACCGATTTTGGATCTCTTTGGCTCAAATGAAAGGGGCACAAGTCTAGTTTTCAAAACCACCGGAGAAATCCGGATTCGGCCACTGTGGCCACTGGGAACCTGCTTCAACTGAAAAATGCCGCTTTTGAGACCCTAACTTTGGCAAGCTATAACTTTGCAACCAAACAAGTAATCAGGACCGTCCAAAGGTCGTTGGAAAGGTATTCACGTGGACTTTGATTATAGACATTAATATTGACTAATTATTGAGAACCGGTTCCGGAAATCCGGAACATCCGAAATATTAGTTTTCATCATTGCTATGTGCTTGAAAATCCACTAATGTATTCCCTTTATGCATTCTATTGCATTATTTCTCTGCACGCTTCACTGAAATGATACACATATTGTTTAAGACCATTTTTGAAGGGTTCTGGGCAGGTCTGGTCAATGCGGAACGGGTTACAGGGACTCCGGAAGGTGGTCAATTGGGTAACGACAATGAACTGTGTATAGTTTTCGCTCCAAAACCCGGCGCCACATGGTACAACCTTCGTGGATTTTCATATCTGTTGTTCTTGTGATACACAAAGAGATTGATAGTCATCTTCTTCTTCTTCTTCTTGGCGTAACTTCCCTACTGGAAAAAATCCTGCTTCTCAGCATAAGTGTTTTATGTGCACTTCTACTAGTATATACTGAAAGTTTTCTTTGCCAATCATTAGTTTACATATGTATATCGTGTGGCATATTGGTTCCACGTGGTCACCGGAGTGGCCACCGGAGAAATCCATATTGTATTGCTCTCAGATTTTTACAACAAATGTAGGCTTCGACAGCTAAATTTAAATCATTTACATTTATAATTTGTAATGTTCTGGTATAAAAATGAACAAATGATGATCTCAATCTTGTCTTGCGATTTTCGACTGTGAAGATTACAAATTGGGTTCCAAACGTTGAAGCCAAGAAAATAAATTCGTAGGCCAATTTATTATGCAAGCCAGACCAAAGTTCGTTCAAAGATCAAAGATGATCTCGATCTTTCCAGGCCATGGTCGCCAGAGAAACTGTTTTACAGCATAAGTAGACATTTAGCAGCTGACCTCATGTTGTTTTTCACACTTGAGGTGCAAAGTGTGAGAAACCAATCAGTCATTTTATTCTTTGTGATCAAAGAATTGATTATAAAATGATTCCGTACTTTAGAAAATTAAGTTTTCCGTGCTTTAGAAATAGTAGTTATACCGAGAATTACTCCAAAAGCTTCACCAGGAATTTCTCCAGAAGATGCACTGAGAATTTTTGTAGGAGTCAAATCGGGTATCTCTCCTTGAGGGATTCATCGATAAATCATCTTAAATTTCCCTGGATAATTTATCTAAGAGTTTCCCGGAGAATCTCTTGAAGGAATTGTCGGGTCGATCTCCTTCGGAACTTATGGAAAATTTATGGCAAAAATTCCGAAGGAATTCTTGAAGGAATTTTCAGACGACCACCCGAAGAAATATCCTGAGAGACTACTGAACGAAATTATAGAGATCTACTGAAGAACTTTTTGCTAGAAAGATTCTTAGTAGAAACAATAGAAGAATTAGGGGTGGAACTCTTAGGACAATTTCTGTGGAAGTCCTTGAGGAATTAATTGGTGGAACTGTTTTTTGTTAGTGTTTTTTTTTTTAATTTAAAAAATAATAAAATTATCTCTTGGTAGAATTACTGGTGTAACGCCAGGTAATTCTTTTGCAGAATTTCCCGGTAAAGCTTTTTGATGGTTTTCGATAGGAAATCTTAGAGGGATTCCCGATGAAAATCCCAAAAAAAATTCGAACAAAAGTCTTTGAAGAATTCCATGTGGAGCATCCATAAAAACTATAAACTAGAAACATTGGGCATTTAGTGGCACTACTAGAGGATTTCTCGGTGAAACTCCTCGGAGTGTACCTACTATAAATTCTAGCGGAATATCCGGTGTAACTATTGTAAATTCAAAAAGAATTTCAGGAGCAGCTAGAGCAATTCACGAAGCATCTGTGATGCAAAGCTCCTACAGTTATTCACAGCAAAACTCTTGGAAGCTGATGGATCTCTCAGAAAAATTTCCTGTTAAACTTCTTAACAAATTTACGGTGAAAATCTAAGAAAAATTAGAGTGGAACTCTTCACACAAGAAAATGCATCACGGAGGGGTGGGGAGGGTACGAAAATTAAGATTTATGTATTACGTAATAAATTGATGCTGCCTAGATGAATTTCCAAAGGAAAGTAGACTTTCCGCTGAATTTTCTGAGGAAATTTTAAAGCACTATATAGTTAAACTTGCAGAGAAATTATCGAAGGAAATCCTGCAGGAATGTACAGTGGAACTTCTAAAGTAATTACTTAGAGAAATTCTTAACCTTCCAGGACGCGCGCCTTCAAGCAACCGAAACTGCACCGCGCTCGCGCTGTATACGAAAAGCGAGGTTTTTTGGTAGTGTTGTACTTTTTACAACAGCGCGCGCGCTGAAGGGTTAATGGAGTTCCTAGAGAATTTTCCAAAGGTATTTTGAAAAGAAATTTCCACAAGTTTTCTCGGTGGTACTCCAGTTAGGAAAGTATCTCCTGTGAATCAAACTTTCAATGGAATTCCTGACAGAATTTCTCTAGGGATTAAAAGTTTATCTCCTAGTGGAAATTTGCGGTGGAACACATAGAGAAGCATTTTGAGGTATTCTTGGGGAAATTCTCTTTGGAACTTTTAGAACGATTTCTGAAGAGATTTTCGGTGGAACTTCGAGAAAAAATCCCAAAAGAATTCCCGATAAAACTCTTGCCAGACTTCCCGATGGAACTTCGAGAAATAATCGATGCAACTCCTAGAGAAATTCTCTTTGGAACTCCTTGACGAATCCCTAGTGGATTTCCTAGAGGGATTCTTGCTGTAACTCCTAGAAGAATTGCTGGTCGAAGTCTGAGAAGAGTTCTAGTGCATGTACTGAAGGAAGTCCCGGTGTATTTGCTGGACGGATTCAAGGTGGATCAACTACTACTAATTCTGGCTATTAGCGGAGGGTGTCCCACAAGTATTCACAAAGGATCTTCGGGTGAACTTCCTCTGTAACTGGAAGTACTTCCGTTGAAACTTTGAGCAGAATTGCTAGTGAAACTCTGACGGGAACTCCTAGAGGAATTCCCAGTGGATCTGCCAAAGAAATAATTGGTGAAAGTAGAAAAAAAAAACAATTAGTTGAACTCCTAGAGAAAGTCTATTTGGAACTCCTAAGAGAATGCGTAACGGAACTCCTAGAGGATTTTCTTGAGAAACTCCTGGAGGCATTTCCGTTGTAACTTCGAAAACTGTTCTTAGTTCAAAAAATTACTACTGGCGAGAGAATTTTCGGTGCAACCTCTAGACGTTTCCTTTCGTAGACGCAACCGAATGCGTGATAATGTTAGCACCATCGTTCAAATTAGGCTCCCGTATCCCGTATCACACACAATGTCTTGGTTTCCTTTGCATGCACGTAAGCCCTAACTCACATCATAGTCAGTGCTGAGATGTCATTTCGACATATCTAAATTCAACCACCTACAGCAAATTTTAGAAGATGATCCCGAGAATATCGTATATTCTAACATGTGCGGCTAGACCAGTCCAGTGTGTTTGCAGGTGATACGGGAACCCTATTTGTATGATGGTGCAAACATTATCACGCATCGGTAGATAATGACAAAATCTTGCATCATAATCTGGCAGAAATATTATAGTTTTATTATTTTACGAGACATATACAAGATATTCAAAATTTTGAATAGCGCTCAAGACAGTATGGTGAGCCTCCGAATGCCTATTTTTGTTGCAGAAATTTGAAGTAACACAATTGGGGTTACTCCGGTGGTCACTCTAGTGGCCTAAAAAGATCGAGATAATCATTTGTTCATTTCTATACCAGAACATTACAGTTACGATAAATAATAAAAATTGAGCCGTCAAAAGCCTACATTTATTGTGATAATCTGAGAGTAGTACAATATGGATTGCTCCAGTGGCCACTCCGGTGACCACGTGGAACCAATATGACTATTCATTTGGGGCCCCTATAACCATAGCTGGCCCCAAAGGCATTCAGCATGGCCATGCTGAGGGTGACGGGCTCGATTTACGGTTGGCCTAGGAATTTTTCGTAAAGGAAATTACTCTAACTCCCATGCGCATATAGTATCTTCGTGCCTGCCTCACCATATACATATGTAAACTAATGATTGGCAGAGAAAACTTTCAGTATATACTAGTAGAAGTGCACATAAAACACTTATGCTGAGAAGCAGGATTTTTTCCAGTAGGGATGTTACGCCAAGAAGAAGAAGAAGAAGATGACTATCAATCTCTTTGTGTATCACAAGAACAACAGATATGAAAATCCACGAAGGTTGTACCATGTGGCGCCGGGTTTTGGAGCGAAAACTATACACAGTTCATTGTCGTTACCCAATTGACCACCTTCCGGAGTCCCTGTAACCCGTTCCGCATTGACCAGACCTGCCCAGAACCCTTCAAAAATGGTCTTAAACAATATGTGTATCATTTCAGTGAAGCGTGCAGAGAAATAATGCAATAGAATGCATAAAGGGAATACATTAGTGGATTTTCAAGCACATAGCAATGATGAAAACTAATATTTCGGATGTTCCGGATTTCCGGAACCGATTCTCAATAATTAGTCAATATTAATGTCTATAATCAAAGTCCACGTGAATACCTTTCCAACGACCTTTGGACGGTCCTGATTACTTGTTTGGTTGCAAAGTTATAGCTTGCCAAAGTTAGGGTCTCAAAAGCGGCATTTTTCAGTTGAAGCAGGTTCCCAGTGGCCACAGTGGCCGAATCCGGATTTTTCCGGTGGTTTTGAAAACTAGACTTGTGCCCCTTTCATTTGAGCCAAAGAGATCCAAAATCGGTCAAGCCACTGATTTTTGCGAGCTGTCCAAAGTTTGGGGTCAAAAATGACCCCAGGGTCTTATTTGTAACTTTTTTTTAGGGACTAAGGAAGGTTAATATAAATAAATGGAAAAAGTGACTACAACGCCATAGAGTTTTGCATCGAAATTTAACCTCAATTTTCTCTCCGAGAGAGAAAAGAACGGCAACGAATGGGAATCAAAACAAACCACCGGAAAATGTCAAAATTCGCGTGAGAGGGAAAAGGAAGGAACGAACGAGAATGAACCGAACGTTCATTCGTGACGTCACCTTGCAGAATTCTATTGGAGTTCTAGTGTATTTCTATTAACTAGGTGAACTCATAAAAAGAGTAAACGGCATTTACTCTTAAAAGGGTAAACCGCTTGTACGTCAAATCAACGAGTGAATTTTACCCTTTTTCTAGAACGATTTGAAATTTGAAAAGATTTACCTTTTTATCAATTTATTCGGACTTAGAGATTTTTGAACTTTTAAAATTACCAATCAAATAAAAAATAACACTAGTTATATTTTCTAAATGTACAATATTTATTCATAAATGAATTAAACTTTTATTATTAATGACTATGGTCATACTTTCGGCACACGGTCGGATTTCTGAGAAGGGCAAAATTTACCCATTTCAAGAAATTGACAAGTACCCTTTGGGGGCATCCATTTAGTACGTCACGCTAAAAATGGGAATTTTTAACCCCCCCTCCCCCCTTCGTACGGGTTTTTCCTATACCTAATACATTGCTTGTCACACTTTTCAGAACCCCCCCTCCCTCCTCTAAGCGTGACGTACTTTATGGATGCCCCCTTTATTTTGACAGCTCCATATACAAGCAAAAATGGGTACTTTTAACTCCTTAAAGGGTAAAGCCGGTTTCGCAGTGAGTGCCAGTTATCCACTGCATCGAAAATAATTAGACCAGTATTTTTTCTTGTTTCGTCATTAGGGTGGGTCCAAAAAACGAGGTTTTTAAAACTATTTTTTTTATCATAACTTTTAAACCAGTTGACCGATTTGAAACTTCTTTTTTTTTGTTTGAAAGCTATTGAATTTTAGTTCTCTTTAAGAAAAAAAAATACGATGAAGGGGCCAAATTGCGTTTAGAAGCAACCAATATGCAATTATTTTAGTTTTTCATGTTTTCATGGTCTCGGAGCCAAAGGCCTGGTTTTCTATTTTTATCAGAAAATTCAGGAAATTTGGCTTATCAAATCAAGAAAATAAATGTAGGGTATTAGTTCCCTTATTAAGCATGTGGCTCCCATTTTCATCCTACGAAAAACAAGGGATTAAAGTGCTGTTTGTATTGTTTCTTGTTTTTGTATTTTTGTTAGAAGTGTGCACCCATTAAAATAAAACCCGCATAGAAAAATACAGTTTGCATTAAGGTCCAAACAGTATGTCTCTTTTATCTGTCACTGTTACTGTATCACGAACAGGTGCTTTTCTGTTGAAAACTATGAAACTCCGGCATTCGATCATAAAGAACGGTCTACGTAACCCATACCAAGTTGTAACAATATGTCATATTGTGTAGAAATTGTCAAAACATATAGCGATGGAAGCTTGTGAAACATGGTGGCAAACTGGAATGACCATTTGTCAAATGGTTTGTGATTATATTTGCGCAACACACTCATATACATGGGTATTACACTGTATGCCACTTAAACTCAACAGTTTGCCAAATAGTTGCACACATTGGTGTATGTACCAATCAAACGCCGCAGTTTGCAGTTTTGTAGAAAAAACGAAAAAAAAAATTTCTGTTATCCACCTGAGTGAAAACAAACGAAAAACTGAAACGGATCGCTTCGCGGTAAGCAATTTGAAATAACTGGAGAAAGAAAATGGTAAGTTTTGAATGATAATTCTATTTTGCTTTTTTTGGTGCTTTATCTCATACATGAATATTGTTTTACAGAATTCACGATCTTGAATTCAAAGGAATTCAATAGCATCCTGCCCGAAATTGCAACTGCAGAATGTTTCGCACAATCCGGGAGAAGCGAAGGATTCGTCCTGATGCCGGTGGAATTGTGTCTCTTTCCATTAGCAATCCGCTGCCAACCAGGAATGTTCACAGCTTTAATCGCCGTATGTGCTGCCGGGCGTACGATAAGATGCGTCGCGAGTCGGAGAACTTCAGCAGTCATCACTGCTCTCGGAATGACCCGGATGCACTGGATATGATGCGAGGATGTCTTTGCATGAAGGTAAATCGTCTTGTTCATCCACAATATAAATATGATGGCAAATATGTACTGTATAATAAATAAATCATTAGTAAACGCATAACCGCCTTTTTATTTTTAAATGGTTCAAATGCACTAGACCCATATATTATTTGTTTAAAAAACATGGAAAACCTTAAATCAATAGTAACACATATAGTGTGCGTTTTTTCTGCAGATTTATTGTTAAATTGTTCTCAAACCATTTGACATGCAGTGAGTTGTCTTAAAAACTGGATAATACATTGACTGTTTCCTTTACTGTATTGCGAAAAATTTGTTCGAGAAAACGAGCGATTTCTTATGGTAACCTATCTTAACCGCCTATTCCACATACTGTAATTTGGCGGCTTACCATTTGTCAAACTGGCAAATCTGTACATGGAATGGTTATCTTACTGTACTCAAATAGTCTGAGAATTGGTTAAATGATAATTGTTTATGGTCATCTACAGTATGAAAAACGTTCAATTTACAGTTCGTGATTATGCGGGAAAGCACTGAATCAATCGGTGCCGTAATCGCTTGTTTTCGAATAGGATGAATATGGGAGCATGAGATTACTGATGGCGCACATACCCTATGTTCTTTTTCATTTTTAAGATATGATTCTTTGAAAATAAAAGGCCAAATTTTCCCATACAAAACATTTTTTTAATTGGGCTTTATTTTGATTACTTATAAAAACTATGAATACCAAAAAATCAGGAATCACTCATGAAATCAATACAAGGCATAGTTATATGATGATTTACAATAAGGGGACTCACTAAACAGTTCAAATTGCTGCGTAAGCCATAAATTTCTGTTTATTTGAAATGTTTCATGAAATTGCGAATGAAATAATCAAAGATTGCCTTGGTGATCGCGACGTTTAATCAGAATAAACTTTAATATGCGGTTTACGCTGTTAAGTGAACCCCCTAATATCAGGCAAGTTTAGAGCAGCTAGTTTAAAAATATATGTCACTCTATTTTGTAGTTAAAATACACATTTTTTATGAAAAATATCGTGTAATTTCCAATACACTCTGCAAACTTGTATGATGATTGCAGCTACAAATTTCACAGATTGATTCTTCTACTTAAATCTGATCATTTGATGGCTGACCATTGATTACATGTGGTTAAGAACATTTATGAAATGTTACATAATTTTATATTATGAATATATTCTATGAGCAAAATTATGTACCTATTACTCACATCGCCAGAAACACCCAGTTCCACTTCTTGGTGCTTTGAATTTGAAAGTTAAACATCTATTCTAATTCTCTGCGTTGAAAATCATTTGAATATCCACTTGCTTTTGTCATACAAAAACGCGATGTACAACTCAAAAATCATGTAATTTTTTGACAAATTTTGAGAATATCAAATTGCATAACAGTACCCACGCTCTCAAAGCAAAATAAGGTACACCGGGGCAAGTTGAAACGGGTGGGGCAAGATGAAACACGAAGTTTTGAAATAGATTTCAATACAATTTTGGAATTTCTCCTTCGCTAAAAGATTGTTTGAATCAAAAACTATGTGTTATGGCGATCAAACTGTTTATCATCATTAGAAAACATCATGCTAACCCGCTGTTTCATCTTGCCCCACCCGTTTCAACTTGCCCCGGTGTACCTTATGCAACAGAAATATACATGGAAATAGCTTTTCTGGCGATGAGCAAAAAAGTTTTTTTTTGTTTTTGAACAGTACTAAAAAAAAAAAAAAAAAAAAAAAAAAAAAAAAAAAAAAAAAAAAAAACTGTACTTGAGCAAAAATAAAGTAAATGTTTAGCAAGCATAAACGGTGTTTGTGGGGGCCCGGGGACCTGCCCCCCTCCCCTTCCCATCTTAGATCAGGGCTAGAGTATTGCAAAGAAAAAAGGACAATGAGAATTATTATTTCATCCTGTCACTCAAAATCCCATTGTGGTAGTGGCAGTTGAAACTGAATTCTTTCATTCGTTGTACGTATATTGGAAGGGGAATGGCGTTCAGTCTTTGGAGGAATAACTCAAAAACGGATTCTTAAGCTTTCATCCGACGTTTCGGTCGCTATATTGCGCCTTCTTCTGGGAATGGCGCAATATAGCGACCGAAACGTCGGATGAAAGCTTAAGAATCCGTTTTTGAGTTATTCCTCCAATGACTGAACGCCATTCCCCTTCCAACATAATCACCAACAGTCGAAATTCGAAGAAAGTTGTACGTATATTGTTCATTGATTTTAAAGCAGCATACGATTCAGTGTAAAGAAATGAGTTTTGGCAGATAATGTCAAAACATGCCTTTCCGGTGTTACTAATTATGCTGATACGCGCAATACTGAATGGATCAAAATTAAATATTCGGATCGCAGACGAAGTGACTACCTCGTTTGTGACCTTGAATGGATTGAAGCAAGGTGATGCTCTTTCAAATTTCACACGGTCGCACATGTTTCTCGGCTTTGCAGACGATATTGATCTCATCGGCATCGAACGTAGGGCAGTGGAGGAAGCTTATGCTTCTCTGAAAAGAGAGTCAGCAAGGATAAGCTTGACGATTAACTCTACCAAGAAGAAGTACATGATAGCGGCCAGAGACAGAGGCAGGCCTAGTGGTGTTAGCACAGACAAACACACATATTACTTAGAAGAAAATGGCTTCAAAAACATCGTTTGGCATCCCACTAGCACCCTCTATAATGCTCAATCCGAAGCATTCATTTGCAGGTGTTGTTTCCCTCGGCTCGATGTAACAATTTAGCAGGTGACCACTCCCGCGTGGCGTCATCCATTCATAAAACATGAATGAAGGTTCATGATTGAGTCATTTTATGTAAACATTGATCGGCGTCACGTTCATTTCTCTCTAAAATTGAGAGGTGAAGTAGCAATGAGAGTATATTATCAGGTATCAGAAGGCCGGCTCCAGAGGCACGTTATCTTCCATTTGGGACATTTGTGCCATCGCCAAAATAACAGCCTATTTCATCATCTACATGAGGGAAAAGGGAGGAAAAAGGATTTGGATGGGGATAGGGACAGGTAGGGAAATAGGAAAAATACCCTGGAAGAGGGTACTAACGCACAAGCGTACCACAATGGGTTCAAACAGCGCCCTGAAAAGGGCACTGTAATAACGCATAAAGCGAAAGAGAGCATATAGCTCTTTACCACGGCGGGTTAAGAACAACAGAATATCCTGAAGATTCAGGTTTCTGAAGTCAGATTCACTTAATAAGTGTTTACCGAATACTCGGAAACGCAGTTGCGCGAAAACTGGACAGTTACATATCAAATGATACGAAGTTCCATAATCGGATTCACAGCTATCACAGGCAAATGAATCAGCTTGCTGAATATTCGCCATGTGATAGCTGAGTCGGCAGTGGCCAGTCAATGCTTTGACCAGCATGCTGCAATTCTGCTTAGACAGATTAGTTAGATACTTCGCCACCCGTAGAGATGGCTCAGCACTATACAATTTGGTTTGACGACATGACTCCAAACTATTCCAATATTGTCTGTGTTGAGTGACAGCCCAGGTGTGAATCTGAAGCTTAATCCAACACTTCGATATCGGAATAGCTGGCTCAGGGCCAATGAAGTCATGTGATGCTCCAGAGCGATCTAACTCATCAGCCAATTCATTTCCAGCGATGGAAGAATGACCAGGTACCCATACAAGGTGAACAGCGTTTGCTGAATTCAGCTCCTCGATTTGAGTTCGACAAGCGATAACTATCTTCGACCTGGAGTTGGCCGAAGCAAGTGTTTTAATAGCAGCCTGGCTATCTGAACAGAAGTATATTACTTTGCCCATTACGTGCTGCTGAAGTGCTGAATGCACTCTGCACATAAGAGCAAAGATTTCGGCCTGAAAAACGGTGCAGTGTCTATCAAGTGAGTAAGACTGATACAGCCTTAGCTCACGAGAATAAACACCAGCACCTGCTCGACCATCGAGAAGGAAGCCATCAGTGTAACATACGATGCCATCTGAAATACTTCTTTCCAGATATCCAGATGTCCACTCTTCCCGGGAGGGGAATTTCGTGGAAAATGTCCTCCTCTCCTCTTCTTGGCGTAACGTCCTCACTGGGACAAAGCCTGCTTCTCAGCTTAGTGTTCTATGAGCACTTCCACAGTTATTAACTGAGAGCTTCCTCTGCCAATGACCATTTTGCATGCGTATATCGTGTGGCAGGCACGAAGATACTCTATGCCCAAGGAAGTCAAGGAAATTTCCTTTACGAAAAGATCCTGGACCGACCGGGAATCAAACCCGTCACCCTCAGCATGGTCATGCTGAATACCCGTGCGTTTACCGCCTCGGCTATATGGGCCCTTATTCGTGGAAAATGTCCTATATGGTAAATTACAAGCAACTGTAAGATCACTTGGAGCAAGGACAATTTTGTCCCGATTCACCAAAAGTGGAAACAACGAGGTGTGTGTTGATGTGCGGTTCACAGGAGTTTCCTCTAGTAGACCGAGTACCCGTAACCGGTAAGTGCAAGAAAGTGCTTCTTGTTTGAGATGAATGTGTAGTGGGGCAACTGTCGTGTTTTCACGAATAAGATTTTGAAATAAAATTACTTCCAAATTTTCGGAGCGAAACCAAAATCGAACCGATGCTCACAAAATTCGTTCACAGAATGACGAGTTTATTTTCCTTCCCTTTCATCTAGCCAAACGACTTCCGGCTCGGACTTTGCGTTTCGACTTGCGTTTTTCTCTTTCTTCTATCCTGAAACCTTCTATCTACCCCCTTCAGGAGTTTCTGTCCAAGCACCATCGATAAAACAGTTCTGCAGTGCATGATGCACGGTAATATTTTTTCTCATAGAAGTAATGAATATCAGCCGCGTATATAAAAGAATTCTTCTTTTTTTATTCATAATCAATTTTAAATAACATAAAAGGACAGTTACGAATGTATTTATTTATTATCAAGAATTGTCAGAAAGTTAAGGGGTTATATATTATCCATTTCACTACAGCAACGTCAAAGAGAACTTCTAGCGCTGCCGTAGGAGTTGAAGAGAACGCTCCAGACATCGCCATTAAGCACATCCTTTGGAGATGGCCTAATTTTGATTGGACCATTCTCACTTCACCCTTTTGCCACCACACAAGACATCCATAAGCCAATATTGGCCGAACAACAGTTGTGTAAATCCATTTGATATACTCGGGTTTTAGACCCCAAGTTGTACCAAAAGTACGCCGGCATTGCCTGAAGGCCATACAAGCTTTCTTGATTCTGAACTCAATGTGAGGTGTTCAGGAAAGTTTGGAATCAACAATGACTCCAACATACTTTACCTGTTCAGTCACATCGATTTCAGAATCAAAGAGACGCAAAGGTCGAACGCCATTACGCCCAAGTAACCACGAAGCCGTATATAAGTGCATCAATTTTGCTATATATTGATAATTAAAATTATGAATATAATGCTGCATTACTTTATACACCTCATTAAAGCAATATTAAAGTCGAAAAGGGCCCCACTAGAATCAAATTAGTGCCACATATTGCAGCACGCTGACAGCCATTGCTAAAGTAACATAAATGCATGTGCTGTACATTTGCATTCCACATGCTTGATACGTGCAACACGAAAAAACAAAACAAAAATCTATTTTTAGCACCGTTTCGTTATCGACGGTACTGATGCCCCCACACATGAATGTTTTAACCATTATTTTTTGTCGTCGGGTCGGGAGTCGAACCAGAAGTGTTGAAGACCGCTAGATGAGTTCCATATGCGCTGGTGCCTTGGACCGTTTCTGCTGCAGTGATAACAACAGATATTTGATTCACTAAAAGGAATCTGTTCTTCTGTCCCAATCATTGTAGTAGAGGGTAAAACGACTATGTCATACGTAATAGAATACAGTAAATTATCTCATTCTGATAAATTACTGATAAATACATAATACATTTTAGAAGATATTTATTCAACATAAGAAAATTAAAACCTCGATTAAAACACTTTTCGCACACTGCTCATATGCTAATTGTGATTTCCATCGTTATTGGCATGTGATAGCAGCCTACAGAAAAGAGAAAAGTTCATCTCTAAATAGGTTTTGCTGTCGTCGATCGGTGGCTCAAACGGGGAATCAGTTGGTCGGTAGTCGAACCAGAAATGTTGAAGACTGCTAGAGTTGACCGTAAAGTTGTTCAATCTTCTTGATTTCATTTGTTTACCATTAGAGTCAAGCTTTTATAATTGTATTGTTAGAGCAAACTTTGCTAGTTTGTACATTGCATTTATTCAGTTTTTGCAGTGTTGAATTATTGAATTATCTTATATCACCTTTTAATAAACCCGAATGTAAAGAAAAATGCAATGCATCATCACACTGATAATGCCAATCTAAAGGATTATTGCATGACAAGTGTGGAATTACTGCATTTCGCATTGCAAAGGTTGATATTCAGTCTAATTCGTGCAATGTTATAATGCTTGTGGTTACTTGGGCGGTTTCGCCTTTCCGTGAAAAGAACAATAGATGTTTTACTCGGATTAACCGAAAGGCCATATTGGCGACACCAACCCTCAACTACCTGAAGGGCGTTTTGCATCAGGTCGAAAAGAGTGCTGATGCACATACCAACTAACAATGTTAGGTAGTCGTCGGCAAAACCATAAGTAGGAAAACCGCTATTATTGAGTTGCCTCAATAGCGTATCTGCTACGAGATTTCACAAAAGCGGTGATAAGACTCCCCCTTGGGGGCATCCATAAACACTTAATTTCCTAATCCCTGCAATGTCGAGAAGAGATATCGGTTTTTGAGCATTTGGTGAATCCAATTGGAAATCATTGGAGATATACCATGACTCCGTGCGGCTTCCAATATGGCATCGAAAGGCACGTTGTCAAAGGCACCCTCGATATCTAAGAAAACACCTAAACAAGATTGCTTTTGTGCGAATGCTTTCCCGATATCGTAAACAACCTTGTGTAAAAGAGTCACAGTGGACTTACCAGATTGGTAGGCATGCAGGTTCACATGAAGAGGCACGTTGGCCATATGAACATCACGGATGTCATGATCCACAATGCGTTCTAAGCATTTCAGAAGAAAAGAGGTCAAACTGATAGGTCTGAAACTCTTTGCTTCTTCATACGACGCACGACCCACTTTCGGAATAAACGGCGTCAATCCATTCATAAAACATGAATGAAGGTTCATGATTGAGTCATTTTATGTAAACATTGATCGGCGTCACGTTCATTTCTCTCTAAAATTGAGAGGTGAAGTAGCAATGAGAGTATATTACAGGTGCGGAAGAAGGAGAGATGGCTATGTATTAATAAGGAAAGAAAAATGTAAACACAAATAGTGACGTCACTATTTGACACGCGTTCTTATGGGAGCTTGCTTTGTTTGTAGTAGTGACATGTTTTGCACCAAACACGGATCTCACGCATACGAAGTATCTTCTTCCCCACCTCTATTAGACTCTCATTGGTGAAGTAGGCACAGCAGCGCCACCATGACACATGTGAGCACAGTCCGAACCACACTTTATTTTCAAAATGACCGTTAAATCGTGCGATGATTGCGATTTGAGTAGTATGTCTGTTTGTCTGTGGTGTTAGTAATGAGGTAGTGATTGCTGAGGATGTGTTTGAAGTTGTTGAAGAATTGGCTTGCCTTGGAACATTTGTGACATAATATGTGACAATGACGGTTCTCGTGAAGTGAAAAGGTGTATTGTAGCTGAGCATAGGACCTTTTACGGATCCCGTAATTTGCAAACGCAAACGTAATTCTTATTTTTTCGGTTGCCCCCTATTGTCACGAGGCGTGCACGTATAGGAGGTAGACCGAAAAACTTTCGGAGTTTTTGAGCGCAAAATGCTGCGGACTGTTCTCGGTGGGAAACAAGAAAATGGAGTGAGGTGCAGACCCATGATTCATGAGTTGTACCAAATGTAAACAGATGCGAATGCCCGTGTATTTAGTTGTCGGCTTAGAATAGCACTACGGATCACCTGTTCCGGGGGTAGAAGTCCACCATACAGGTAACCCCAATCCAAGGGGTCAGGCGACCCGTGCTGAATGGATGAATAGTTGAGGGGGTTTAACATATGCTCGATCTTTAACGGAGCCCGTAGCGTGGGTAGATCACCTTTTTGGGTTGCGTTGTGGCAAAAGATCTACCAAACCGAACCCTAGTCCTAACTGCTTCCAACTAGTGGAGCAGCATATTTTAGTAATCAAAGGAAAACACTTTGGTCCTTATTGCATTTCACACCTTGTTAAAAGTGAAAGGTCTCGGTTTTAGGTGTGGCCGAGATAGATTTTGAAATAATAAAAACTGGGTTAGTATTCCTAATCTCTTTTTCGGTGTTCACTGGCTTGAAACAGAAAGGACTAGGGTTCCGATGCATGGTCAATATCGGTATCATTTCTTGACATTCTCGTTAAGGGATCCGATTTTGACTGGAAAAGGAACGCGTTAAGAGCAGAACCTATAAATCAGAATCCTTCCTTGCGATTATGTTGAAAATGACTACTGTAACAAAACCGAATACTTGAGAAGTTATAAATCTCAATGGTGATAAAGTAATACGACATGCACTATACAAAGGACTCGGGGTATACCACAATAGATCAAATATTGGTCGCAGTGGTTATGTGTCGAACAGAAAACAGATGCGAATATTGTGAAACATAAAACATACGGCATACTTCAGTGGGCTGGACACGCGGTGCGAAATTCGGAAGAAAGAATAGCGAAGACAATATTCAGCAGGTAACCAGGCAGAGGTCAGTGACTTCGTGGGTGGCCTCGAACGCGCTGGCTGCACGCGGTTGAAGAGGATCTGCAATACCTACACGTTCGAAGAAACTGGAGAAACATAGCCCAAGACCAACGAAGATGGGGTTCTAGTATACGCTCGGCGTTAAAGTAAAGTTACTTTGTAGGCAACAAGGTACCAAGGTAAGGTAGGTAAAGAAAACGTATCGAACGGTTACTTGACTGATTCCAGTGAAATTGAAATATGATTTTCTCCAAGTATACCAACGCATCAAAAAGATATGAACCTCAACCCGATCTCATCTTCAGCACATCCTGGCTGTGATATCTATTCAAACTGTCATCACCACAGCAACAACACACATTAGGTACCACAAGCCTGTAAGTGACTCACTTCTGTTGCTTGTTGCTTGGCACTTACGGACAGAGGGATGAGATGAGAGTTTATTATGTTCGTTCATATCCCGGCAGCAACACATGTATTAGAACCAGCAGCGCTGCGGGAATTGTTGGTATATCTACTTCATACGCTATATAGATACTTGGGAAAAGTCGAGCAGCAGCGACAACAGCAGGATGTGATTTTTTTCCTCGCTGTCGCTTCCACGCGTTCCGTGCGCTGGTGATGGATAATCGTTTACTTTCCCGCCGCTTGCTTCCGTCTTGTCCCAGAGCACGTGCGTGCGTTGCTCATTCCCACGTTCCTTGCTGATCTTCTTTTGCTAGGTGGTTAGGTAGGTATATATCGGGTGTCACTCAAAACAGCGCTGTCTGGGGAGATTTTCTTTTTCGGTGAATCTACCGGTGAATCCCACCATCCCACCCAATCGGATCGGTTTGATTTAAGGTGAATTCCACAGGGAGGTCTGATGAGGAACACTGACAAGTATGTAAAATTTGTATATTTTATTGAACAATTGGAATTAAACTTTCAAAAATATTATACAAATCTAAATTCAATCAGTTATATAAAATCAATAAGAACTCAATTGCATTTATTACTCTTAAGAATGTTTTTAAATCATTTATTGTACTTTCCATTTTGCGCTTGTCGTTTTACTCAAATTTTTATCTTTTTTATTAAATTTTTCTATAGTATTTTTCTTTCAATTATGCTTCTTATAGTTTTTCTGTTTTACTTTAGCGTATTTTCAAATTGCATTTTTTTTTATTTGTATATTGAATTCTATTTAAACTAAAATGGAATTTTTCAATTAGCAATTTTATTGGGTATTTTTATTACACACTTGTTAAATTTTATTGTTTGTTTATAAAAAACGAATGTTTATTGTGTCTTTTATATTGAAACCTGCTAATACCTTTCTTGGAATTTATAATACATCAGATAGTTTCAAAAATTTCACATGTTTCCATCAATTTTGGATTTGCTTCACAGTTTTTTTTATGGTGAGCCTTAGTCACATCACCTTATTTCTAAACTTGGAGGATACCGTCTCAGATACATCCCCTTTCCCGATTCTCCTCGCCGACTGAAGACGAGCTGGCATGAACGGCAACAGGCAACGGGTGTGACATATTTGATTTGAATAACTGTGCCGACGAGCATAAGAATACGGCATTGAATAGGAGGAGCATTGCGTCATTATCAGGCGGTACCAGCCGACCGAAGGCGTAGCGGTGGTGGCGGTGTCGGATGAAGAGCAGAGTAAGTAAAGCAGAAGGAAGTAAATTCTTCTATTTCAATTTCTTTTCTACTTTTGCCATTTCCGGGAAAGGATTATTCTTTGGCATTCCATGGAGAATAGTCGATGTTGAAGGTTTTTGAAACAAGGACAGTGTCGAGTCCTTGGCTGCGATTGAGTGTAGAATTTATGGGTGTTTCCGGTTTTTGTGGAATGTTTCTGGCTGTATGTGATTCTGACCAGGTCGGTTCCCACGGATGTGAAAATCATGTTACTTACTCACAATTTACTCTGATTTTTGAAAATACAGAGTTCGATATGTAAGTCCTTATAGAAGAGAAATCCTAAATAACACTTGTTAAGGATGCCAAGACACCATTGTGTAGCTACGATAAGGATTTCATAAATACCGAGAAATTACAAACTTCTTCCAAATTTAATTGCAAGCCAGAATTGACACCCATTCACTGTCCTGTCGACACATTCCACATACCACGCTTGACGCCATTGTCGGACGATTAATGGCTCTGCGGCACTCTTGTGGCATATTGAAAAATACTTTGGTAAGTTGGTACCTCCTTCCAGCAACAACAGCAAACGGTAGTGCTATCGAAACAAAATGTTCTCGGCGTTGTTTATAAGACAGGACAGGATACGTACGAACATACATACGACGAAGTCGATACCGGAGGAAAGCAAACGTTGTCGTCGATCGGCGTGTATGTGACAAAACGACATTGGTGCATGCAAAGTCACAATATTTCTTGTGCTTGTGTCCTCGCTTTCGGAAGGAACATTGCGCTATGAACCTCCTAGAAGTGTAGGGATATTTTCTAGCCATATATCGAATAAATTCACATTCCATAGAGACTTGGCCTGTTCGTTCCGGGGATGACCTCTAGCTCCAGCCGAACCGAAAGGCATGCGACCGCAGGGGTTCTCAACTTATGCAACCTCTGTGATGAATGAAATTTGTTCCGGCATATTAGAAACATCAGCTCTAAATTTAATTGACAGCAGCCATTGGAAGTCACTGTGGTGGAAAGAACTTCAGAAGCATACTTCCTATGCTGCAGCAGCACTGCAACATTTGGCATCACGCCTGCATTCGAAAGCAGACCAGCCTTAATCTTATCGATGGATAAAGTTGTCCTTTGGTCGGAGTCCCCATTCTTTCGGTACATACACACAGCAAACCTTCTCTTCAACAAAGCCTATTCTACTGTTTACGGTTTCTCGGTCACCCGGTAGCCGGTATTGTATCGTCCCCTTTTGATTGATTAATTCTATTTGGGTTCCTTATATGTGTTATCCTTTTTTAAGAGGTTTCTCAGCTACTTGCCGGTTGGGTGTGATCATCCGTGGAGGAAGTTATAATGTTGTCGTGTGCTCCTTCAAGAGGTCATCCTTTTCGTGACTGGAATTTTCTATTTGTGGTAGGACCATTCGGATCGATAGATGGTGGTATCGGACAGCAACCTTTCACATCGGGATCATCCAGTCAGTATCGATGGAAGTGGGTTGGTCTCCGCGTATATTTTTGTCTTGTCGAATCAAATGGAAAATGACCGCTTACTGGAACTGTCGAGTCGTTTCTTATACACGTTAGCCGCTGTAACAAATGGTTGAGGAGATAAGTGTAAAATGTGCCCCAATGTATTTAACGGATGGGAATTTGAACTCGAGATTCATATTTTTGGGCTGCAAAATGGTGAGACGACAAGAGGTTAAACATAGCTCTGTTCCTCACAAATTCCTACCTCATGCTTCCACGGGTCAATCGATGACACAGGGCACTGTTGTCCTTCTGACTTCAGCTAAATTGCGGCTCAAACGGCTCAAACAGTGTCTGTATTGGCATCCAGAGGCTGAGTAAGAAACGATTCAGGGGTGATACACAAATTATGTCACACAAAAATCGACCATTTTCAACCCCCCTCCCCCCTATGTCACACTTTTTGTATGAGACCTCAAAAATATTTGTATTGGTCGTCACGTTATGCAAAATCCCCACTCCTTCCTAAAAGCGTGACTTAATTTGTGCACGGCCCCTCACCACGCCCAGCTAGATCCAAGGTGGTAGCCCCATCAGCGTGGTCGTCTCAGTGTTGGTTGGGACGTTAAACAGAACTGGCACGATGGCCCTCCGGCGAAACAGGGGTATTGGCGTAGGCACAATAAGCCATCACCATTGCGAATAACATAGGACATTACATAGGAGTAAATAAGACTCGATACAATACCCACGAGACGAAAAAAGGGCTACGATTAGAAACTTGGAACATGGAATTGGTTTCGCAGGATGTGACAGGATAATCTACGACGAACTAGGGTATTTGTGCCTATCTTAGTCTCATTAAGGATGTGCAACATGAAAAATCACTCACAGCGCAATGTATACGCTTCAAACTTAATGATACAAACCTTTAACACACGTGCTCACTTCCACTGTTGATCCTACGATGCACTAGAGTGGGATTTATCTTCAATATTTGATTTAATTGCGATCACAAATCGCGAGCCACTCGCACCTATCTTCAGCACACCGTAAAATTTTCATCTCATCGTGGTCCACCGGGTGGCCCCTTTTTCATCTCAACAGTATTTACAGCAAATCCACAACCACTCTCACATTTTCTCATCGTAGAGCATTCTGCACTCACCTACTAACGCACTCCCTTTCCCTAGCAGGTGACAGTTTCATTGTGATTGTTTTTCTCTCTCGCAAAGGAGAAGTCACAACAATGTGCGGCGCGACGAATCGTCTATGCTCGCTCCTCACGTTTTGCACTCGCATACATTCACAGCTGATTGGCAAATCAGTGCTGCCGAACTGGATGATAGTTCGTAAAGCTTGAGCGGTAGCAGCATGTTTAGATGAAAACCAAACCAAATATTTTGAAAGAAATGGCGTTGGAAAATGAAATTATTGATCGATTTGCGTAGAAGTTCGATTACCAAGATGTTAAACTAAGAAACGCCCATATTCTGATTGAAAAAACATCGTATTTGTAGTGACCAAATCTCATTCAATTAACTACTTGTTTCTTGATGTCTGGCACCGCTGTGATACTTGCTTTGGTGCTTCGGCAGAGATGTGCGCCGCGGCTAAAACATCATTTTTGGTCGTCGGCGGCGGCGGCGTTAAAAATGAGGTTTCTATATTTCGCTCTTTTACATCTCATATAGCGAAACATTTTAACAAACTATACTTTGCATATGAGAATGTAAATACACTAAAACCTCAATTTATGCATGTTATTTTTATGCACTTTTTATTTAATTTATGCACCTTTTTTTATGACCTGCATAAATTAAGGGAAAGCTACTCAGAACCAATATTGTGCATAAGAATATTTAATAATGACGGTAACTATTGCATATATAGCCGAGGCGGTAAACGCACGGGTATTCAGCATGACCATGCTGAGGGTGACGGGTTCGATTCCCGGTCAGTCCAGGATCTTTTCGTAAAGGAAATTTCCTTGACATCCTTGGGCATAGAGTATCTTCGTGCCTGCCACACGATATACACATGCAAAATGGTCATTGGCAGAGGAAGCTCTCAGTTAATAACTGTGGAAGTGCTCATAGAACACTAAGCTGAGAAGCAGGCTTTGTCCCAGTGAGGACGTTACGCCAAGAAGAGAGAGAGGTAACTATTGCAACGGCGGCTAAAGGGTGTTTATAAGGATGAGGAAGGAAGGAAGTCACAGGGGAGTTTCAGGGAATTCCCAGGGGTTTCCGCGAGGTACCAGGAGATCTCCGGGGGATTTTCGGGGGTCTGAGGGGGTTTTCGAAAGCATTGCAGAGAGTTTCAGAGGATTTTCGACGGAGTTTGGAGGCGTTACAGGTACGTTTTCGGGGGTTTCCGAGGATCTCACGTGCGTTAAACGGGTGCAAGTGGGTCTTAGATGGATTCGGAGGCGTTAGGCAGGCGTTTTTGTGGGTTCAGATGCGTTACATTGGGTCCGAGGGTATTTTAGAGGGATTTTGGAGGCATTTCAGGAAGTTTCAGAGCATTTTTGGCGGGATTCAGAGGCCTTACGGAGGCGTTTTCGGGGGTTTCGGAGCGTCTTATTCAGAGGAATTTTGGGGTTTGGGATTCAGAGGCGTTACGGAGGAGATTTCGGGGGTTTTGGAGCGTCGCAGGTGCGTTACATGGGGTCCGAGGGGAATTTTGGAGCCATTTCAGGAAGTTTCAGAGCATTTTCGGCGGGATTCAGAAGCGTTACGGAAGCGTTACGAATGAGTTTTCAACGGTTTCGGAGCGTCGCAGGTGCGTTACATGGGGTCCAAGGGGGTTTTAGGGGGATTTTCGAGGCATTTCAGGAAGTTTCAGAGCATTTTCGACGGGATTCAGAGGCGTTACGGAAGCGTTATGGAGGAGTTTTTTTATGCACGAATTTCCCTCATTTTATGCCTTTTTTAATTTATGCACCCCCAGCCATGTGCATAAATTGAGGTTTTAGTGTAGTAACTTGTAATTGCGCACTCGTATATAGTGCGGCAGACAATTAAACGTTCCATAATAAATAAAAAAAATCCATAAGGCGCAGTCCACAAATTACGTAACGCTCTTGGGGGAGGGGGGTAGTATGACCAAGCGTTACGGCCCATACAAAAATTTTTGGATTTCCATACAAAAAAGCGTTACGGAGGGGGAGGGGGGTCGCAAAAATATCAATTTTAGCGTTACGTAATAAATTGATGCTGCCTAAATAATTCTTAAGTTATGGCATGAATTGAATTATTAGGACCTGAATTCTTCAGATTTCAAGCTTTCAAGAACTTTTTTAAGATTATTTTTACGATGATTAAAAAAAACTTATAATAAATCGGAGAAAATTGGGTTGATTTTGAAATTCCTCACATTTTGTATGTATGTAATGAAAAATTGACGAAAAATTTTAAACCTCATTTACTCGAAAGTGGGTTTTTGTCACTTACACCCCTTTGCTTCTAACCCCCTCAATTATAAACGAACGTCGTTATGACGTCACGCGGAGAAAAGCATGCATGCTGTCATTGCATGCTTTATACACCTTGTGTGAAGAATATGATGTTTGCTAGGATTTTTATATGATTATATATAAGTGACTAAAAAGTAACTAAGATCTCAACAGGATCATTGAACGAAATATTTTGTTTTTTCGGCAATGAATGACATGCATTCATTTTGGGAGCGTTTAAACTTAAATCGATTATTTTCTATAATCTTCAGAAAATAAAAAAAAATAATGGGGAAATTCTAAGTTCGGCGGCGTGATGAGTTTTAACCTGGCGGCGTGCTAGAAAATCAAAACATCCGGCGGCGTGAAGTAATAAATCTCGACGGCGCACATCTCTAGTCTTTGAGACAAAATGAGATGAATATAGGTACTAGGCTGAAGAAGGGGGCTTTTACCCTACATCCTCGCAACTTCGACATCGTGGCGTTGCAGGACCTTTGTTGAACAGGACAGAAAGTGTGGAAAAGCGGGCATCGAGCGGCTACCTTCTACCAAAGCTGTGGAACCACCAATGAACTGGGAACAGGATATATCTCGCGTTTAGTTATCATACAGGCGTATCTACAATGATCGATTTCTCTTCGTCGATTTTCTCTTCGGCTTATTCAGGAAAATACGACCAAGAAACACGGAAGTTTTATCAGAAGCTCAATGCCTCCGCAACGGCTTCGTGTCGCGAGCCGAAATATGCAGAGATAAAGACGGAGGCCTCTTGACGGACGGATGTGAGGTGATCGAAAGGTGGAAGCAGCACTTCGATCAGCACCTGAACGGCGTGGAGAACGTAGGCACGGGAGCTCACGGCAACGGAGGAAACGACGACGCCAGTGCAGCGGAGGACGAAAATGAACCAACTCCCACGCTGAGGGAAGTTAAGGATGCCATTCACCAGCTCAAAACCAACAAAGCAGCTGGTAAGGATGGTATCGCAGCTGAACTCATCAAGATGGGCCCAGAAAAGTTGGCCACCTGTCTGCATCGGCTGATAGTCAGAATCTGGGTAAACGAACAGCTACCGGAGGAGTGGAAGGAAAGAGTAATCTTCCCCATTCACAAGAAAGGCGACCATTTGGAATGTGAGAACTTCAGGGCGATCACTATTTTGAATGCTGCCTACAAAGTGCTATCCCAGATCATCTTCCGTCGTCTGTCACCTAAAACAAATGAGTTCGTGGGAAATTATCAAGCCGGCTTCATCGATGGCCGGCCGACAACGGACCAGATCTTTACCGTACGGCAAACCCTCCAGAAATGCCGTGAATACCAGGTCCCAACGCATCACCAGTTCATCGACTTCAAAGCGGCATACGACAGTATCGACCACGCAGAGCTATGGAGAATCATGGACGAAAACGGCTTTCCTGGGAAGCTGACTAGACTGATTAAAGCAACGATGGACGGTGTGCAAAACGGCTAAGAATAGGACTACTAGCCCCAATTCAAGGTGTCAAGCGACCCGTGCTAAGGAATGAGTGATCGAGGGGGTGAAAAAGATGCTCGATCTTTAACGGAGCCTGTGGGGAACCTGGCACCCCCCCCCCCCTCCTCCCACAGTAAGCTGTCCCTTACCGCGTGCATGCAGGGCTCTCGCGTGGTGCACATTCTTTCCCGTGCGATTCGTGGGACGAAAAAATGAGCAAGAATTCTAAAAATCAAAATCTAGGTGGAAGTAGTGGACGCCGCAGCCGTTAGGCTACTGAAGGAGCCAGCAGGGGCACAGGCAGCTTTGGTTCAGCTACCTGTGGCGGACGTTAAAAAGTCCGTTAAGATAGGGAATATAAAGGTGGATTGGTGCGTATGCCATTTGACATTCCACGAGCCACTAGAGGTTTGCTTCAGGTGTCTGGAACCAGGACACAAGTCGTGGGACTGCAAAGGCCCTGACAGACGCAAACTGTGCAGGCGACTCGGCGCTGAAGGTCATAAGGCCCAAAGCTACTCGAGTCCACCCATCTGCATGATCTGTACCGGAAAATCCGCGAACGCAGCTGAACCTGAACCACTGTGACGCGGCTCAACAACTGCTTTTTCAGGCGGTTTCTGAGTGGGAGACGGATATCGCCATCATAGCGGACTCATACCGAGTACCCGCCGGCAACGGCAACTGGGTCGCGGATTGGTCCAGAAAAATGGCGGCGATATGGACGACGGGTAAATACCCTGTCCAGGAGTTGGTGTCTAATATCTATGAGGGCTTCGTGGTCGCCAAAGTAAACGGGATCTTCTTCTGTAACTGTTATGCGCCTCCGCGGTGGCTGATCGAGCAGTTCACGCAAATGCTGGACCACATAACGACCGTGTTAACAGGGCGACGGCCGGTGGTAATAGCGGGTGACTTTAATGCCTGGGTCGTGGAATGGGGAAGCCGTTTCACGAACCGGGGTCAGATCCTACTAGAAACACTGGCCATCCTAGATGTCGACTTGGCTAATGTCGTTACCAAGAGTACCTATAGTCGAAATGGAGCGGAGTCAATTATTGACGTGACCTTTTGTAGTCCTGGCTTACCAAGTAGTTTGAACTGGAGAGTAGATGATAGCTACACTCACAGCGACCACCTGGCGGTTCGCTACAGTATCGACTACAACAACAGCAGGCAGCGGGTAGAAGAAGAGGCGGCTAGGCCAAGGCAAAGCCCTCGCAGGTGGAAGACACCATACTTCGACGAAGGAGTATTTAGGGAGGCGCTCCGCCGTGAGCGAAACTTGGTTTAGACGGCGACGAGCTGGTAGCGATGCTCTCACGTGCTCTCACGTCCACCCTAGAAATGGGTGGCCACCGGCTTACTAGTGGACCGATGCGATTGCGGACCTGCGCCGCGCCTGCCTACGGGCTAGGCGGCGGATGCAGCGAGCACGATCAGAGGAAGACCGAAATAAGAGCAAGCAAAAAGGTCTGCTTTGAGGGTCTCTGTCAGAGTGTCAATACGAACCCGTGGGGTGACGCCTACAGGATCGTTATGGCCAAGACGAGAGGTGTGATGGCTCCTACAGAGCAATCTCCAGAGATGTTGGAGGGGATCATTGGAGGACTTTTTCCGCATCATGATCCTAGTCCTTGGCCTCCTTTCGTAGGACAGCTGGGGACTGGGGCTGGCGATGAGGAGAGGGTCACCGATATGGAACTTGCGGGGATAGCAAAGTCCCTTAGCGTAGGTAAGGCCCCAGGTCCGGACGGAGTTCCGAACCTGGCCTTAAAAGTACCTAGGTATGGCAGCCCGGCGTGGGGCACTGCGCTACGTACTGAATGCTACCGACGGAAGCTGGAAAGTACTTACAGGCTTATGTGCCTGAGGGTTGCGAGCGCGTACCGTACCGTGTCACACGACGCTCTCTGCGTCATTACTGGTATGGTGCCTATCGGCATCCTTATCAGTGAGGACATGGAGTGCTTCAAAATGCGCGGCACAAGAGGCTAACGCAGGACTGCCAGGATGGCCTTTATGGTCAAATGGCAGCGCGCGTGGGGCAGTTCCACCAAAGGAAGGTGGACCCATAGGTTGATAACGAGGGTATATAGTTGGATTAATAGGCGCCTTAGGGAAGTTATATTCCACCTGACACAGGCCCTTTCAGGTCATAGTTGCTTCCGATAGTATCTACACCGTTTCGGCATGCGGATTCTCCCGAATACCTAGTGTGCAATGGTTTAGAGGAAACGGCGGAACACATTTTGTTCGTGTGCCCGCGTTTTCGCATAATACGTGACCGCATGCTTCCCACATGCGGGGAGGACACAACTCCGGACAATATGGTCTAGAGGATGTGTAGGGATGAGTTTGGCTGGAACGCCGTTTCAACGGCTATCACCCATATCGCCTGGGAGCTACAGAGGAGGGTGTGCGTGGACTCGGAGAATGGCTAGTTCAGATGCAGTACACGAGGTGGTCCAGGGGTTCGGAGTCGGCTTCGTAGATTGCGGTCGAGTTCGACCCTTACAGCGATTAAGTGGCCGCGGAGAGGAAGTCCCGGTAGCGGTGCTGTCGTGGCGTCGGTTTACTGGGTTGTATCCGAGCCCGCGGTTGGAAAGGGGTCCCCGGCAAGGGTCGGGGTAGATGAGACCCTGCTGTCTGCAACCTTCGGGTGCATCTGATAGAGCCTGAAGGGTAGAGATACCCTTCCTTTGCGGGCAGGTCAGATCGGGTTGCACAAGGGTATCAGTTCTTGATGTCTGCTAAGCAGTTGGGCGCGGGCGGGGTTGACCCTGCTCGCTTTCCGAGGACAAAGAGAGTGGTGAGGACCACTCGGGAAACTGGCTAAGCGCCAGCATGCTACCGTGACGGACTCTGCAAAGCGAGTCATCGATGTTTGTTGCTGCAGGCTACGCAGCTAACCTTGCGGGTGCGATGTGCACTAGCCCCTCTCTGAAGCAATGGCTTCTTGGTGGTTCCGGAGGACTAAAACATTAACGCGCACTGAAACGGAGAGACGAAGGGTTTGGCGACCATAGGAATGTGTTTTATTGGGTCGAGGAGAGAGTAGTCATGGCTTTTACTATTGTTGTAGAAGACGGCCTTAACCCCACACTACCCTAACCTTCCTGTTAGGGTGTCTGTTGAGTAGATTTTTGCCCCTATGGTTTAGAAGACGAAAACAAAGAGGCACGTTCTCTGCAATTTGGGTGTATATCATGGGAGAACACTTAATTGATGCAAAAGTTCCTCAATATATAATTGCTTGCTTTGCTTCCCAATTAATAATTTTAAGTCAAGCAAATTCTAGATGGTTTTTGAACCATCTTGAAACCTAAATTGATGAATTAAGCTTTAAAGCCGTTTCTCAAAACTTTTTGCAAACTAATTTGGGATTGAACTGTTGTTTGGGTTGAACAAATTAAGTATTGGCAGAGAGATAAAAGATGAAATTGCCCAATGGAGCGTTTCACACCGATTCCCCCGGTTATTGTCACCGGTCTTCCGTGAACTATACGTATATCGCCTCACGCCGTGATCCAATAATCCGATACGATGTTGATTAACTACATCGGCGAAAATAAACTACCAAACCTTTACACTAACTGTCTTCGTTCGGTTCGGTTCAGCCGCATGATTATCTCCTTCTGTGTGCCTCTCGAGCTCGCCGCGCACACCAACTGATGGACGGCAATAAAAATAATACGCCATACAGTTGCCGCAGCGGGAAGATTTGGCTCCGCATACGTTGTGAGTAGGTATAGAAAATACCGTCAAACGAAAGATAGGGTACTGTAAAGATAGGACATAAAGCGATCCGCAAAACGGAGTGGCTTTCAGCCGAATGGAGGTCGTTTGCGGTTTATTTATACATATTGTGCTACCATTTGTCTTTTCCTTTTGCGTATGGACCGAGGAGTGAAACAAATTTAAAAGAATTTAATTAGAAAATATGTGCTGTTTCAAACCTGGTACACTCGTCTTCAACTGTTTCCGTGGTGTAGTGGTTATCACATCCGCCTAACACGCGGAAGGCCCCCGGTTCGATCCCGGGCGGAAACAGAATAACTTTTTGCATTGAGCGTTTGTTCATTTACTCCTTTTCATTTTACTATAATGATATGATATCGATTATTATCACATGACAATTGGCATTCCGTTCCTTTAATATCACGATTTAAAAAATGACTGGAGATAAATATCACTTAAAACCAGTGCTGAAAAATTCATTTCGTCATATCTAAATTCAATCACCTACAGCTCATTTTGGAAGCTGAACCTGAGAATATGGTATATGAAAAACTTGTGCGGCTAGATCAGTTCTGCAAGAAAGTCACGGAAAAACTGTTAATTTTCGAATATTTAAGGTAAATGTCACGGACTACCTTCGAAAAATGCAAATGATATTCACGGTGAATATCATTTGGCATTTTTCATAAATAGTCCGTGACATTTACCTTAAATATTCAAAAAATAACGGGTTTTCCGTGACTTTCTTGCACAACTGATCTAGCCGCACAAGTTTTTTATATACCATATTCTCAGGTTCAGCTTCTAAAATGAGCTGTAGGTGATTGAATTTAGATATGACGAAATGAATTTTTCAGCACTGCTTAAAACTAATCCATCTCGTACAAAAAATTGAGTGAATTGTTTCATAATTATAGAGTTATAGAGAAAAAGTGCCTAAAATAGAAACTCTGCCGTCAGGATGTCACTTCCCTGTATCCGTAGTAAAGTAATAATCCAAACAAGTATAACGTGGGTGCTGATTTGTTGTACGGTGTGCCGCAAATTCCAATCTACAGCTGCCTTTTTAGGTTCGTGAATCAAAAATTGGCTCTCGTGTAACTTAGATGGAGAAACCATATGGTCTCATCGAGGATAAACTTTTCCTGTTCGATTCAATTTCCACTTGGTAGGTACGGAATTTTTATCCGTCACGCGCGTCCCAATCACCGATGACGCGTCGTCGTCGTCGTCGTCATCGTGAGTCATCGGAATTTGAATGTTTTGCTCTCGGAACGGAACTTTCTTTCGCTTTAACTTGTGTCCAGCAACATTTTCCCCCACGCACGAAAGCATGTGCTTTTCTTCACAATCGATAAACTTTTCTTCGGTCGTCGTCGTGGGTACACGGTGCGGATCTAAAGTTTTCACGTTTTCCTTTCCTTGGGCGCGCGGAAAACTTGTTCCACTTCTTTTATTGAGTTTTTTTTTTGTTGGTCTCTATCCGTTGATTGAATTTCAGTATTTTTTTGCTCAACTTTTCAAGTATAGGTACACTGAGACGCGTTGATACTGCAGTTAAAAATAGGAAAGTATTTGAATTTGTTCCTACAGCTCTCTACGGTGTTCCCATTTTCATCCTGTAGGAAGAAAGCTAAATAATTCAACCAATATATATTTCTACAGAATGTTACATATACTTTTATAAACTAGTAATAAAGAATTATATTAGACAAATTTAGAAAAGCATTGCATATTTTGTATCAGAAACACTGATACAAAATATGCAATGATTTTCTAAATTTGTTTAAATTAATTCTTTATAAAATAATTTATAAAAGTATGTGCAACATTCTTTAGAAATATATATTAGTTGAATTATTTAATTTAGCTTTCTTCCTACACATCCCACTAGAAACAAAGGCTTTGTTTATTTTGTTTCTTCTTTTTGTATTTTTTTGTTAGAAGTTAGCACGAATATACGTTTTTGAATATGGTGAATTCAGCAGCATAACACTACTAATTGCGATGCTATCCTACAACATATTTTTGTTGTATACACTGGAGCCTCTTTTTATGAATTGAGCTTTGAATCAGTACTCCCTCACCTTCAAGTCTCTAAATTGGTTTTAAGGAGTTCAAATTGTCATTGAATTGCCTGAAGGAATCCCGGGAGGATTTCCTAATGAATGATATCTGGAAGAATCTGTAAGATGGTGATTCCTCAACCCTACATATAGCGTTACTCATTGCGCATATCTATCCTTCGAAGCGTTTTACGATGCAACCAATCTGGCAACCCTTTGGCAGATGTCATATTTGGTGCGTAGGTACGAAGACACATCAATGCATGTGTGCATTCAACTGCGTCTTTCGCATTCTCATCGTTGATCGGACAAGTCGTGCATGCTGGGTGACAGCAAAGTATCTAAATACCAAGGTAAGAGATTCCCGCTAATATTCACGGATTAGTGAGAAAAGGAAAAAAGCAAAAAATAGTTATGAAGTTTGCGCTGATTTGTATGGGCACATCACTATTTTGCTAACTTTCTTAAGAAATTAAGCACTCCCATCTTAGAAGCTATTATTTAATTGCATCTGACTGGATTAAATGTGACCTCCATGCAATAAAACAGAAAATATCGCCATTTGAAAATCGGTAACATTTTTTTTTAATTGATTCTAAACATATTTTTTCACCATTAAGAAACATCCAAACTAACAAAACTTCACAAACTTTGCTGAAATAATGACATTTTAGTGTAAAAACACCAACTTTTCATAACTAACGCAGATGTGTTGGTGAGTCTCATTTTTGACATTTACGGGAATCTCTTACCTTGGTACATATTTATATACTTTGGGGTGACAGTGCAAGTGCGAACCATAATTTACAGAATCTCGAGAGGAAGCTTAGTTGGAAGCTCGGCAGGAATCCCTGTAAGAATCACAGAATAAATCCCTGAAGGAATTAATGGAGAACCTCGATAGGAATCCCAGAGAAAAAAAAAACGAGAAGAATCGTTCAAGGAATAGCGGCTAGAATCTCGGCACATACAGTCAGGTTTTTTTTTTACGCGGTTTTCATTAACGCGGCCACGTAAATGAAAACTCCATGCAAAAAAATATCATCGTCTTATTTTCGCATGATTCGTGAAGAAATGGTGAGACTTTTTTAACGCGGTTTTTTGAATTTTGAACTGAGTTTTTTTTACGCGGTACGTATCCCCCACGTAAAAAAAACCTGACTGTATACCTGAAATAATTCTACTATGATTCTTTGAATATATCTCGGCAGAAATCTTTGCAAGAATACCAGGAATCTGTTAAGTAATCCCAGCAGGGATTCTTGAAGGAATGCTTTTAAAGAATCCTGTTAGCATTGTCTAAAGCAATCCCGACAAAAATTCCTAAAGTTGTTCCATATTCCTTCATATTCCTTCATGGGAGAAATCCCCTATGGAATCACAGCAGGAATCCCGGAAGGAATCTTTGAAGTAATTCCAGCACGAATACTTGCAGGAACGCCGAATAGAATAACTAAAAGAATCCTTTCAGAATTTTTAAAAGCAATCCCTGCAGAAATCCATGAAGAGATCTCAGGAGCAATCCCAGAATGAATCCAGGAAAGATTCGCAAGAGGCGTGTCTGAAGAAATCCCGAAAAGTATTTCTGAAGATATCTCGAGAAAATCTCATCTCATCTGTCCTACTCTCTACACACTTAGAAATTCTTAAATTTGCACGAAACGGAAACACCAAAGAACGGAAACGTTTTCAAGACTGAATCACACATTTGACTCAATTTTACGCGCATCATGTAAGTGCTGGTTGGTTGCGTCAGATGTCAACAAATTCAATTCACCAGAAACGTAGAATCAGTATCACGTTCATCAGATACCTTCTAACTCAGTGAAATAGCCGAGAGGTAAGAGAAGTGGCTCACGATCCACAGATTCGGTGTTCGAATCCATGCATGACATTATTTTACTTTTCTATGTTTCATCTGTCAAATCGGTTTTAGCGATTGCTAGACGCTAAGGAAAAATAAGTTTTAGTTTTGGGGTGTCTTGAAAGACGTAAATTTACATGTTTCAACCTCTAAATTTGTGTTTTTGAAGATGCTCGTATGTGTCAGGTTCAGGACACTTAAAATTACATGATATTTTCTAGGTGTGTACCCTAACCCTCTACCCTACGCTCTACAATGACCTCTACCCTATCCTCTACTCTACCTTCTACAATACCCTCTACCCTAACATTTCACCCAAGCCGCCATCATGAATTCTCATACCAGTATAACCACCTCTACGACCTAAGAAATGTGTATGCCAAATTTAGTTGAAATTGGTTGAGGCATTCCAGAGGTATATCAGGGAAATATATTTATTTTGCACTGGAAATGCAGCTCACCGATAGTGACAGTATGTAATCTTTGCAGCATCGTTTGCACCACCGGTCACAAATTATAGTGTTCACTAGGAACAAGGTATGGATGTGATGAACAACTTCTCAAAAGACAGTATTCTAAAACTTTGCCTGCCTGATTCTGGAGATATTCACATCAAAAGGACTGTCCTATAAATGGGACGCTGGGCGGATATGGGTTTAACTGGGTTAAACTCTACCTTTGCCTTTTCTTCAAGCCTTCCTGAGATCCTATTCAGACCCCTCTCCCTCTCCTTCAATTGGCCCCGATAATCCAATTTGCACATATTCATAAAAAAATGTGAACCCTTAGAGATCCTTCCGTAAACCTTTATGCGCTAAACCTTTAAGGGGCTTTAGGAAGGGACGAACTGGGATAAGGTGGGTCTCTCAGGAAAGTTTACGGAAAGTTCTCTGGGGGCCAGCTTCTGAAAACCCTTTTTTGGTTAATGTTTGTCATCACTTCTCAAACCTCTTTGAACTTTCCTTGTCCCTCCCCATAAATTCTATCAATTCTTCCTTATCTTAAGATCCCCGTTGTTATACAATAGAGATATCCCGAAGATGGAAGGTTGAGGAAAGATTTGTAGAAGCTACAGGAAGGTTTCAGTGAGATTTTTAGAATATTTCAGGAAGGGAAGGGAGGTGTAAAGGAAGCTTTTGGTGGAGTATAAGGGGTATAAGAGGAAGGTTTCAGAGAGAGGGCCAGAGGCAGTGTTGCGAAACTCATGCTCACGAGTAAAAAATACTCACTCACCTTACTCATTTGCGAGTAATGCTCACGCTGTGAGTTACTCGCGTATGAGTATACTCACGCGTGAGTAATGACGTCATTACTCACGCGTGAGTTACTCATTTTACTCACGGTGAGTTTAGTGAGTAAGTTATTTTTGTTGGTTTGAAATGATGTTTTCGTTTGTTATGTACTGCAATGGTGATTATTTATATACAAGGCACAGTTTTCGAGGAAAGGTGGATCTGCTCGAGAGCTTTGGCACCATAGGCTAAAAACTCTTATTGTTTACCTACACATGCAAAGTAATATCATCAATTAGGAAATCTCTATATTTCACCACACTTTGTCAATGGTATAACTTTTTTCGCATACGTCGGGTCACTTTACGGTATTCAATAAAGATGTTTGGCATATATTTACCTACCTTCAAATTAAAAATGGTAGGGTCAATTACAGCATCTCCTAGGTCCAAACATTTAAAACTTTTCTTTTCTGCATACATTTGATCGTTTTTTCATATGTGGCTAGTTTCTATTACTGTGCAAAAATATAGGGCATATAATGGACAAATAGTGGTTTCGCTTCAAAATTACTTGAGTACGCAAGTAAGGAAAAAAAGTTTTACACTGGTAACGTCTCCTTTGTAAATCTAAAAGAGCTGTAGTTTTTTCTGCGCGGAAAAATAGTCCGTTCTATTATTCCGTAAGGAAAAGTAACGTTTTTCCTCATACTAAACATTTGATCAGTTTGTAAGTTAACATTTACAAAAAATAGTAAATTTACTTGAGTACTCAACTTTCGAACATGAAACTTACACACTAAACGCATCCAGCAAAGCAAAAACCAGCAAAACGAATAGTTGATTTTTAAGCAATTTTTTGCTAGAATCCGGTACAACTTTGTGCTCTATCAGTACAAATTGCTGGATGTTTCATAAAAAAGTACTTAGACTTGATAGAATTGAAACAAAACTTTATTGTAATTTATGGGTGACAAAAGAAACAAATTGCCAGGGCCCGTAGCGTAGTGGCTATACGTTCACTTCATAAGTGGATGGTCATGGGTTCGATCCCAGCCCGGCACTTGCAATTTTTCGTCAGTTGCTCTTCCCCCCGAGAGCAGCTGGCACCTGACCCTCTTCAGAGCATATGCTCCAACGGACCCGGACACCTGGATATCGGCTAACGGCAACTCATAATGGACCCCCAATCGGACTGGAAAAGGAACAAGAGCCTCACATCAACATCCTCGTGCTCATCATTCTACCATGTGAAACACTTCTGACCCCGGGAGTCGATCACGCCGGCCCAGAAGGGGACGGCCTCAGCCCCAAGCTGCTGGTCCAGCCAACGGCAGCTTCCGGGGTGGGCTCACAAGGCCTCTTTTGACTCCGGGTCCCATGGCGTTTTGGATGGGGAAACTTTCGATGTGGGTATTTACCTGAACAATCGTTTATTGGTCGGCTTGGCTGGAAGGGCACACTACGGGTCGGTTCTGGCGATTCACCGGCCAGCGAAGGATGATGCACCGGTGGTGGTGCTCTGGACGGTGGTGGCACAATAGACGTCGGTGGCCACGGGTATCCGTGAGCGGTCGGCACCGGGGAGGTGGGGATGTTCCGGCGGCACCGGATGATCCGGAGGTAACGGTAATGGGCCCTGAACTACTACGTGGCGAGACAGCTGCTCAGCGTGCCGCAAAGCGTGCGGCGGCGAGACAGAGCTTTCAGAGGCGTTTGGCCCCGTGGCGAAGAAACGGGTACACGTGCGGCACCACGGAGCTTTGGATGCAGGAGCGGGACCTCCGGCGGCGGGGCGATTCTTCAGGCGATAACGCCGGCGTTCCAGTGGCAATTCAGGCTTTCCAACGGTGATGCGGGTTTTAGAACGGTGCGCCCGCCCTTCTGGCGACAGGATTGATTTGAATGGAACGTTTTCTAGCTTTACAAAAATGTAACCCTATGCCTCCACACCAAACAAAAACAAGTTACCGCACGGTAACACATGATAGTGTAGAAAGTGAAAGCAGCGCAACGGACTCCAGTTCGATCTAGTAGAATTATAATAGAATACATTTAGGAGCTGTACAAAGTGTAAGTACAGCTTCCAATTGGAATCGCTCACGCAGTGCCATGGTGGACAAAAGAGCTTTAAATTAGGTAAAGTGATTGAAGAATGAAAAAAAGGAACAAATTCTGAAGGAATCCCATGAGATTTTTCAAGTCTTAGTTTTTTTTTCATATAAAGTTGGACCACCCTAATTATATGAGCCTCGGAACTAAAAAAAAAACTGCCGAGCAAATGACTACCAGTAACATGGCCAGTTGATTACTGTAATCACACACAGGTAATAAGCAGCTAAAATGGCATTAATTCAACACTATATGCGCCTTTGCAGCAGGTCTGCTGCTATCGAACCGTCAAATCCAAGGTCAAATCGGCTACCAATCGAGTACACCACACGATTCCGTAAAATTACTTTTTCTTAATTGCTATCTCTGCCAACCCCCTGAAGAAAGCGTTAGTTCTTGAAGCCGGCTCGAACGGGCTCGTTTACGAAATTTCAGCCTGCCTTTCAATTTGCTACGTGCGCAAGCGAACTTTGTCGTACAAATTATCGTGCATTTGAGAAACGATCGTTTACACATTGTTCAATGCGTTTAGTGTTTTTTATTAAATTTACAAGACGCACAAGCATGCAAATACATTTCGTCCATTTAAAACAACGCTGAACTCAATTATATGTGAATGTCGCCTGCACTAACAGAAAAAAAATCACTGTTTTCAGCTTCATGCAACCGCCCATTCAAATCAGCATCACGTCCTGCACCAAATTTTTGGCTTCACGCCAGTTATATGTGGATGACAGCCATTTCAGGGGATTGATCTCTGTCTACAAGAGGTTTGAGTTCAAACAAAAGCCCTCACGTTGAGCTTTTGGGCTCAAAGGGGACATCTTCAGGACCGCCCTTAACGGAGCGCTTAGAACTACCAGTAAGATACAATTCACTAGAATAAAAAAAAAAAAACAATAGAATTATTGACAAGCAACCTTGTCTACTGATCCAATACATTCGCCCCAATAAAACATACCATTTTAATGTTTGATAGGATTCCAAGCCTTTAGATAAATTTTAGATTACCGTATGAATATGAGTAAAGCATACTCGTGAGTGAGTATCTGCACGTCAATACTCACGAGTGAGTGTGAGTTGTACAGCGCTTACTCAAATGTGAGTAATACTCACGGTGAGTTTAAGGTGTACTGCTCATACTCACTCGTGAGTTTGACTAGTTGTGTGAGTACTCGCTCATTTCGCAAAACTGGCCAGAGGGAGTTTTAAGGTGGGTTAAGGGACAAAAGAAAACAAGAAGGATTCAAGGGGGTTCAGGGCAGTTCATGGCGAAAAGGGGCCAAAGAGTGGTTGAAGTTAGGCCATAGGGAGGTTTTCGACGGGGTTAAGAGAGTCCTAGATAGGCTTCAGGGGTGGGTGGCGATTTCTGGGGAGTTTCGGGAAGGCCTCAAAAGGAGTTTTAGGGATTTCAATGGAGTTTCAGGGAATGTGAAGGGGTTTACAGGGTTTTCAGAGAATTTTAGGGAGTCCAAGATAGTTTCCGGATTATTCTACAGAGGTCCCAAGGACTTTCAAAGGGGATTTCATGTGGTGCCAGGTAGATTGTAGGCAATTAAGAGTGGGTTTAGCCAGTGTTGGGAATACTCACTTGAATGAGTGATACTCACTTGCTTCTATCTCAGTCCAGAAGCATGCTATCAAAAATGATGTTTGAAGGGCTCTTAGATTGTAGTTCAATCTAAAAGTTTGCCGAATGAAGTAAATGTCGTAGACGCATGCCAAAGTTGTGAGAGAGCTGTGAGTACGAGGTGAGTAAAATTCGAGTAATTTAGCATGGGGCACCTCCCAAGGGGTTTAGGACAGATTTTAAGGGCGTTTCAGAAGGATTTCAGATAGTCTCTAGAGGGACTTCATGAAATTTCAGAGGTGTTTTAGAGAAGGAAACGGAGGAGAAGTTTCAATAAATTTAAAGTCGACCAAGAGGGGGTTTCGGACCCGGGATGCCAGATGATTTTTTGAAAAATCTGTATCACTCTACTAATTTTGGGAGAAAAATCTGTATCCCGTCTAAAAATAAAATGGCTCCCCTAGCTCAAAAATCTGTATTTCATATAAAACGAAATATGTATGTATAGGTGCTCAAACATCTGTATAATACAGAGAAATTTGTATATATGCCACCCCTGTTTCGGACAAATGGAATATTTTCAGTAGCATAAAAATCTTGCAATAATTTCAATTGTAGGAGTGTTTATGAAGGTATATCGAAGCAATTTTTGCCTCAAATGAAACGTAAGACCAAGAAGATAAAGAAGAAGCCGGCATGGTACGGTGAGAAAATCCATTAAAAATATTCTCTCAGCGGCTTGTGAATACTTCCCTCAGAAGCATAGGAAAGCTTCTCTCAAAAACTTAGACAACGGACAAGCTTGACTCAGAAGCTTGCAAAGGCTTCTATCAGAACCTTGTAAAATCTTTTGCTGTTTTTCCCATAACCTACGATAAATTCTTCTATAAGCTTGGAAAGCTTCTCCCAGAAACTTGAAAAGCTTCTTCCAAATGCTTAGAAAGCTTCTATCTTGGAACTTGGAAAGCTGCCTTCAGATGCTTGGAAAGCTTCTATCGGAAGCTTGTAAATAGTTCTTCCAGGAGCTTGGATAGCTTCTATCGGAAGCTTGGAAACGGCTCTTCCAGAATATGGGAAAAGCTTCTCTCAAAAGCTTGCGAAAGCTTCTCGTTGAAGCTTGAAAAAGCTTCTCTCAGAAGCTTGGAATAGCTTTTCTAAGAAGCTTGGGAAAGCTTATCCAAGAAGCTTGAAAAAGCTTCTACCAGTAAGCTTTTTCAGAAGCTTGGGAAAGCTTCTTCCAAAACTTTTGGAATGCTTCCTCCAGAAGTTTTGGAATGTTTCGTCCAGATGATGCACGAGAAAGCTTCTCCCAGAAGCTTGCAATAGCTTCTCCCAGAAGCACGGGAAAGCTTCTCCCAGAAGCTTTAGAATGCTTTCCCCAGAAATTTTGAAATAGTTCTCTTGGAAGATTTGGAAAGATTCTCCCAAATGTTTAGAAAAGCGTCTCCAAGAAAAGTAGGAAACGTCACTTCAAGTTTCTCCCACAAGTTTGAGAAAGCCTCACCCAGAGTTTCGGGAAAGCCTCTTGTTTTGAAATGCGGCTTCCAATAACTCCCAGAAATATTCTCCCGGAAGCTAAGGATATCTTCTATCAAAAACTTAAGAAAGCTTCTCCTAGAAGCTAGGGAAAGCTTCTCCCAAAAGCTTGAGAATGCCAGAAGCACAGTAAAGTTTCTCCCAGAAGTTATAGAATACTTTAGGCAGAAGCTTAGGAATACTTCTTTCCGAAGCTTTGGAAAGATTCTCCCAGAAGCTTTACTCAGTAACTTGGCACAGTTTCTCCCACAATTTTGAGAAAGCTTCTCCCAGAAGGTTGACAAAGCCACTTTCAGATGTTTTGAAAGGCGTCTCCCAGGAACTCCCAGAAGCTTGGGATAGCTTCTATCATAAATTTGAGAATGCTTCTCCCAGAAGCTTGAGAAAGCTTCTTCTAGAAACTTGAAAAAGCTTCTTCTTGAAGCTTGGGAAAGTTTCCCCCAAAAGCTTGGGAGACTTCTCCCAGAAGCTTGGAAGAGCTTCTTTAGGAAGCTTGGGAGAGTGTGGGGAAAGCTTAGGAAGACTTCGCCCAGAAGCTTGTTTCTAGTATTTATCAAAGAGAATGAATGAGAAAAAAAGAAAAGGCTGCCCTAAGGGCTGCCCTGCCCACGCTAGCGGAGGGAGGTTCCAGACGGATAAACGAAAGTACCCAAAAGTGAGTTCAATCCACCCAACTTCGCAGTTGTGTGCTAAAAGCCAGTTTTGATGATGAGGTGGGTAATTTCCCTGTGCTTGCATGCCGGCGAAGTATCATGAGTCAATGCTCTTTATGCTCAACCGTCAGTTCAAATCACTTAACTTTCGGTACATACTATGCAACTTACTCAATTTTGGCTTTCCGCACCAGACTGTCAAAGTTGGGTTGTTGGGGATCTCTCTGAAAACAATAAAGAGAGCGAATGAGAGAGGATGTTAAAAAGAACTACTCCTTGAACACTTGAAGTAGCGAACAGTGGTCCGAATTCCGACTACCAATTTTTAAAATTATGGTTTTCCGACTAAAAAAGAACGGAATTCTTAAATATCAAATGAGGGTTAAAAGATTGAAAAATCTGTTTAACGAAAAAACGACAACTATTTTGAATCCTTGATAAAGATCCAATAAGAATCGAAACGATGGAGAAAGAAATCAAATTGTAGTTTTTGATTTTACGAGAAGAGTAGTTTCAAATACTTTTTCACATTGAATCTATAACATTCTGCTCTGACCACTACCTGGTAATGGTTAAACTACGCCCAAAGCTCTCCGTAACCAGCAATGTACAGTACCGGCGACCACCAATATTGAAACTTAGTATCGAGGCTAGTAGTACAAGGTTGGGAGAGAGGCACGCAGTGCGGGCGGTAATGCTGCAGCATGGAACCCGGAAGTACGTGGAACGATTGAAACAGAATCGGAAACATCAGATTCGCCTCTTTCAGAAGAATAAGCACCACCTGGAAGAAGCGGAGTGCAAGAAAATGGGAATGTTGCGTCGTTTTGAAGGAACAATGAAGTTCTACCAGAAACTCAACACATGCCACAACGCTGGAACGGCTTCGTGCCGTGAGGTGAAATCTGCAGGGGTAAGGATGGGAGCCTCTTGACAGACGTGAAGTGGTTGAAAGGTGGAATCAGCAAATCAACATTTCGATTAACAGTTGAATGGTGTTGATAACGTAGGTAGATACGGGAGACCAAGGCAACGGAGGGAACGAGTGTGACAGTGCAGGAGAGTACGGAAATGCCCAACTCCCACACTACAGAAAGCTAAGGATGCCATTCACCAGCTCAACCAGCCAACAACGCAACTGGTAAGGATGGTATCGCAGCAGAACTCATCAAAATGGGCCCAGACAGATGCCCATCTCTCTGCACCGGGTGACATACTCCATGCACAAGAATGGCGACCGTTTGGATTATGCCAACTTCAGAGCGATCAACATTTCGAACGTCGCCTACAAAGTGCTATCCCAGATCATCTTCCGTCGTCTTTCACCTAAAACGAATGAGTTCGTGGGAAGTTATCAAGCCGTTTCATCGACGACCGGTCGACAACGGCCCAGATCTTTACCGCATACGGATGGTTAAGGACTGCAAACCCTGCTTAGGTTTCGTAGGTTGCAAATGCAAACAAAATTGTCACTTTGTTTTCCAACAAATAATTAACATCTCTACACTTTGAAGGTTAAGACTAATTACATTAATTAATAAAATACCCACAATCGTATGCAAGTGCATTGCCCCTTGGCGTGTTGTTGTGAAGTGCGTCAACAACAATGATCTAAGATTGAGCAGCTCAACAGAATAGGTTGCCAGAAGCTATGCAAAGACTGTTGGTAACTACGACGTCGTTGTCTCTGATGGTACCATTTACATGTTCCTATTAATTCACTGCTCCCGGCATATCGTCAACGAAAACAACTTTTTTTCCTGTAACTTAAGGAATCTGTGCTTCCACGCTGTGCGATTGGCTATAAAACAAACATACCTACACGCCAAACTTCGATCGATTTTCACAACCCCAAAACCAACGGTAGGTATAGCCAGCCAGAGCACTGTTTGTTCAATACTCGTCCTACCCGTCGTCGTCCGCGGTGCTGATGGCGGCGTCTATGTATACATCAATGCCAATCCTTATTTTTCAAAGTTTAGATTCAATAGACAACGTAGCCGGTGGTGATGGACGGATTGTCACCGGTCGTTTGCGCTGAAAGTTTTCACCGGGTTCCGATTCCGCGTGCTCAAGCTCTCTGGGCAATGGAATTTCTAAATAGAGTTTTTAGAATTTCATCGTGTTCTTTGTACTTCACAAAGACGCAAGCTTAGAAGTTATTTCGATAGATTTTTTAATGACTTTAATTTCAAATCATGAGGATTCTTTTGCTTCTGGGATCGATGTATGATTGATAGGAATTTCTTAAATATAATTCCAAAGCCTTAAAGTCCTCAGAATAAAAATCAAAGACACATGTTCTTCCTATTTGATACACAAATTTCCTAACGCTTACGTTCGAACCAGTTCAACTCAGACTTCATATGAAATGGCTTTTTCGACATAGTCGAGTCACATTTAAATATATATTTTCATACAATCAGCTCCAATGTTCTTCTTCATTGGCTTAGAGGTGTTCGTCAGAAGTCCTTTTCGCCCTCCTTTTACCTATTCGTGTGTCTCAATCCATCGATTTTTCCTCGAATCACAAAGTCAACCCCATAGAAAGCTCTGTGGACATTTCAACATTTCCAGCAGAAGTGATGTCGTCGCCTTGCCGGCCGGCTGGCTATACATATCAACTGACTACTGGACGAATACCGCCTCTTTGACGGACAGCCATCGCGTGCAGCGATAATGAAGGAGGAAAAATGTACGAACCGCGATACTCCTACCGACCAATACACACATTCACTAATATAGAATATTACAGTAATCACCATCTTTGGGGTCCACTTTATCTACGTGGTTGCACTTTACTTTTACTTACTTACTTTCAGTCCTGGGCATCCACGGTGGTGCAGAGGGTGGAATTGTAAGATTTCCATCCTGGGCGATTGCCAGCCATCGCCTTGACCTGCGGGTATATTACATTTATTTGTTCAACATCACATTTAAGACAAGACATAATCAACAATAGTACGCCACACTACTCGGTTTGTGGCTGCCGCTCTCCATCCTCGGTCGCGCCCAATGCTCGCCAAGTCACGCTCCACCTGGTCCGCCCATCGTGCTCTCTGCGCTCCACGCCTTCTTGTGTCATCCGGATCTGTTGCGAACACCAACTTTGCAGAGTTGTTGTCCGGCATTCTTGCAACATGCCCTGCCCACCGTATCCTTCCGGCTTTGGCCACCTTCTGGATGCTGGGTTCGCCGTAAAGTGCAGCGAGCTCGTGGTTCATCCTTCTCCGCCACACACCGTTCTCCTGCACACCGCCGAAGATCGTCCTTAGCACGCGTCGCTCGAAAACTCCGAGTGTTTGCAGGTCCTCTTCGCGCATGGTCCATGTCTCGTGCCCGTAGAGGACCACCGGTCTTAGGGGCTGTTAATAAATCACGTAGACTTTATGGAAGGGGGGAGGGGGGGGTCTAGCCAAAGTCTGCGCTCCATACAAATTTTCAAATTTTTGTATGGACAAAAGTCTACGAGGGGTGAGGGGGGGGGGGGTCTGAGATGGCCAAATTTTGGTCTACGTGGTTTATGAACAGCCCCTTATTAGCGTTTTGTACATTTGGTGCGTGGGTGAATCTTTTTCGACCGCAGTTTTTTCTGGAGCCCGTAGTAGGCCTGACTTCCGCTGATGATGCGCCTCCGAATTTCACGGCGCACGTTGTTGTCAGCCGTCAATAAGGATCCGAGGTAGACGAATTCCTCCACCACCTCGAAAGCATCCCCGTCTATCGTAACATTACTACCCAGACGGATCCTGTCGTGTTCGGTTCCGCTTACCAGCATGTACTTTGTTTTTGAGGCATTCACCACCAGTCCGAACTTTGCTGCTTCGCGTTTCAGGCGGGTGTACAGCTCTGCCACCGTTCCAAATGTTCTGGCAATAATGTCCATGTCGTCCGCAAAGCACACAAATTGTCCGGATTTTGTGAAAATTGTTCCCCGGCTCGCCGCATCACACCTTCCAGAGCGATGTTGAAGGATAGGCATGAGAGTCCATCACCTTGTCGCAGTCCCCGGCGAGATTCGAATGAACTGGATAGTTCACCCGAAACCCTTACGCAGTTTTGCATCGTTGCTTTAATCAGTCTAGTCAGCTTCCCAGGAAAGCCGTTTTCGTCCATGATTCTCCATAGTTCTGCGTGGTCGATACTGTCGTATGCCGCTTTGAAGTCGATGAACAGGTGATGCGTTTGGACCTGGAATTCACGACACTTCTGGAGGATTTGCCGTACGGTGAAGATCTGGTCCGTTGTCGACCGGCCGTCGATGAAACCGGCATGATAACTTCCCACGAACTCATTTGTTTTAGGTAACAGACGACGGAAGATGATCTGGGATAGCACTTTGTAGGCAGCATTCAAAATAGTGATCGCCCTGAAGTCCTCACATTCCAAATGGTCGCCTTTCTTGTGAATGGGGCAGATAACCCCTTCCTTCCACTCCTCCGGTAGCTGTTCGGTTTCCCAGATCCTGACTATCAGCCGATGCAGACAGGTGGCCAACTTTTCTGGGCCCATCTTGATGAGTTTAGCTGCGATACCATCCTTACCAGCTGCTTTGTTGGTTTTGAGCTGATGAATGGCATCTTTAACTTCTTTCAGCGTGGGAGTTGGTTCATTTCCTTCCTCCGCTGCACTGGCGTCGTCGTTTCCTCCGTTGCCGTGGGCTCCCGTACCTACGTTCTCCACGCCGTTCAGGTGCTGATCCCTCCGTCTTTATCCCTGCATATTTCGGCTCGCGGCACGAAGCCGTTGCGGGATGCGTTGAGCTTCTGATAGAATTTCTGCATTTCTTGGGAACGGCACAGCAGTTCCATTTCTTGACACTCCGCTTCTTCCAGGCGGCGCTTTTTCTCCCGAAAGAGGGGGGTCTGCTGTTTCCGCTTCTGTTTGTAACGTTCCACGTTCTGTCGAGTCCCTTGCTGCAGCATTACCGCCCTCGTTGCGTTCTTATCCTCCAAAACCGTTCTGCACTCTTCGTCGAACCATTCGTTCCGTCGATTCCGTTCCACGTACCCGATGGAGCTCTCGGCTGCGTCATTGATGGCTGCTTTCACTATATTCCAGAAGTCTTCAAGAGGGGCCTCATCGAGCTCGCCCTCGTCTGGCAACGCGGCTTCGAGATTCTGCGCGTATGCTGAGGCGACATCCGGTTGTTTCAGTTGCTCTAGGTTGTACTGTGGCGGTCGCCGGTACCGTACATTGTTGATGACGGAGAGCTTTGGGCGCAGTTTGACCATCACCAGATAGTGGTCGGAGTCGATGTTGGCGCCACGATAGGTCCTGACGTCGATAATGTCGGAGAAGTGCCGTCCGTCAATCAGAACGTGGTCGATATGAGATTCCGTCTGCTGTGATGATTTTCAGGTGTAACGATAAGGGAGGCTGTGTTGGAAAAAGGTTCTACGTATGGCCATATTTTTGGAGGTGGCAAAATCAATGAGTCGTAGGCCGTTTTCGTTCGTCTGCTGGTGGGCGCTGAACTTACCAATCGTCTATCTGAATTCCTCCTCCTGGCCTACCTGAGCGTTCAAATCTCCTATGATGATCTTGACGTCGTGGCTTGGGCAGCGATCGCACTCGGGTTTGAGCTGCGTGTAAAATGCGTCCTTGTCATCATTAGTACTTCTGGAGTGTGGGCTGTGCACGTTTATTATGCTAAAGTTGAAGAATCGGCCCTTGATCCTTAACCCGCACATTCTTTCGTCGATCGGCCACAAACCGATCACGCGCCTCTGCATATCACCCATCACGATGAAAGCTGTTCCCAGCTCGCGTGTGTTGCCGCAGCTCTGGTAGATGGTATGATTACCTCTAAACGTTCGCACCATGGATCCTGTCCAACACACCTCCTGCAGCGCTACGATGCCGAACCCGCGGTCCTTCAGTATATCGGCGAGTATGCGGGTGCTCCCAATGAAGTTGAGAGATCGGTAGTTCCACGAACCGAGTTTCGTGGGCCAGTCCCCTACTTTCCGGAGGACCATAGTGCACAGTTGAGCTTAGAGTCCTTCCCTGACACTCGGACTTAGATCAGCCGCCCCTAACATGGGGATCAGACGCTGTTGTGAGCCACTCCTCCTGGAGAACAGACGCTCAGGTTTACCGAAGCAAACCCCTCCTTCCCTGTCAGCCTATGACCAAAGTTCCCACCTGGGTTGGTTACCCGATATTCCCTAAGGTTGCTCATAGTTTTCGGCCGGTACCACGAGGAGGTAGGTATAGGTAGGAGTTGCTGGGCAGAGGCTAGTGGATCACAATGGGATCTGAATTGCGCAGCATACCCAGCTTTTACCGTGCCATATGGAGCTGTACGGATGTGCATAATTCAGCTGATGCAGCAAAAGTTCATGAAGCTCTCACAAGTGAATTGTGTTCCGTTGTACGAAACTAACGTGTTTGTATTACCGTGATATCGTGATGTCCGCCCAGATTTCCGTGAGAAGTTTGAGATTATAACCGGATGCTGATACCGCTAGCTCTTCAGGTGGCGAAAGCTGTTGGTCTTCCGATGATGTTCCATATCTGCTCTGATATGACGTTAATGTCAGATCCGAGATCTTGTTGGCGCTGAACGGCGTTCTTGCATGGACAACGGAGGGAAATCAGGTTTGTAAATTGAACAAATCGATGCATCACGTCGACGACATTTTGATCCTGCGAAAGTCCCTACGTGAAGTTCAGATCGTGTAGGAGTTGCTGAAGCATAAGTTCAATATAGTTTACCATGATGCTGCCGAGATGTTCTTTGGGCTGAAAATAGAAAGGAGTACTGCGAAGGGTGTGATCAAGTTGAGCCAACAGGGATATGTGGAAGCAATGCTCACGAGGTTCGGAATGGAGAACTACCAGCGAACATGTACAGGCCGTACCGAGAATTAATCGGATGTCTAAATTATCTAGTGATTGCTTCTCGTCCGGATTCAAGAGCAGCGGTGTCATATTTCAGCCAGTTTCAATCTAATCCAACAGAGGATCATTGGGTACGTGCAAAACGCATGCTTCGCTACTTGCGCGGCACCTTAAGCTATGGGCTGGTTTACAGGAAGAGTGAAGCGACAGTTGGGCAGATTGTAAGATTCGCCAATGCCAGCTGAGCGACGGATATCAATGATCGACATTCGGTTTTCGGTTATGCCTTCCACGTCTATGGAGCGACAATGACCTGGAGCACCAAGAAACAAAGAACAGTTGCGTTATCCTCAACGGAGGCCGAATGTTCGGCCCTTGCAGGCTGTTTCTTGTGGTTCCGTTCTCGTTCATTTCTTCGAAACCATGGCGTTCCATGACGTGCTCATAGTCCGAGTTGTCGGAACCAACCTTCGCGTTGAAGTCGCCCATCTGAATCTTGTCCACAAAAGGATTCAGTTGGCTGTTAAAGATCTCTTTGTCTTGCATTTCGGCAGCATCGGCTGACGCGTAATATCGGGTCATGGTAAAGTTTAGAACCCGTGTTCTGAATCTGGCCACAATTATCCTCCCGTTAATAGTTCCCACTTCATGAGTGCAGCGTGGGCATGAGCGCTGAGCAGGAAACCAACTCCCCGGTGGCGAGGAGCGTGTCACTTCGTATCGTAGGCCAGAGTGCAGCAGAATTTGACCCGACAATCATTTTGTAGCTCACATGGAGGAATTGCTGTACAACATTAGAGAACACTACAGCTTCGAACAAGGCTAAGGAGGCAAACCACCTCCGGAATGACGTTTCGTGAATAACGGTGGGCAGGACGGACGGACGGACATGCTACCTGGAACTTTAGGTAGCTCAAGGATACACGGTTCGTATTCGGAGCGTATAGAAAAACAGAACACACCGACAAATATAGGAGTAGGACTCTCTCTATGGCGTCATGAAACAATTGGAATGTAGATTACGTAGAAGGACCTCCCTTTCGGAGTCGGAATGCCGCCTAAAGTCGATTGGATTGACCTCCGACTCCGACTTACTGACGCTGCTATTACAGGGATTTTCCTTGTTAATGGTGGTGGTTTGAGGAGGCTAGAGGCTGATTAAGTAAATCGATAAAAAAGCAATTCCTTCGCAACCCAATGCGGTCTAGCTTGTTCGTTACCCCCGTGTTTCCTTGTGAAATCTGAGAATGTTTAATCACGAAAGATGATTGGAGGGGCCCAACCCATTGATTCTGCAAATGGGATTGCATGTTTCTGCTCTAATTTTGAAAATATCATACATATTCACATAAGGGATGGTAACTAAGGCTGAATTTCAGAAGGCTGAATACACAAAAGGCTGAAATTAAGAAACTGTAACATAAGGCTGAAATAACAAAAGGCTGAAAATTGTAAAGGCTGAAAATACGAAAATGCATATGCAAGTTATAGCACTTCTTCATTTTCTTGGAGTTACGCTCCAACTGAGATAAAGCCTGCTTTTCAGCTGGCATATCGTGTAAGGGACACGAATATACTCAATACCAAGGGGAGTCAAAAAAACATTTCATAATGAAAAGTTCTTGGCCCGAATACGTAAACCTCAGCATGGGCCATAGTTTGGAAACATACCAACGAACACAGAAACTGATAATGTTTATATCAAATAAAAAGAAAATCGCGTTAAGTACTGTTCCTTTGAATTCCACTAAGAATTTGCATCCTTTGACAGATACGTATTTCGACCTCAACTGTAAGGTCGTCTTCAGTGTCTTTGACTTGACTTGAGTCGAGTCAAGTACAAGACACTGAAGACGACCTTACAGTTGAGGTCGAAATACGTATCTGTCAAAGGATGCAAATTCTTAGTGGAATTCAAAGGAACAGTACTTAACGCGATTTTCTTTTTATTTACAGATACTCCCCTAACAAGCCCAGGTTAATCATCACGATAGTGTTTATATCGTTAATTTTTCCTTCTTTAAACATGAGTTATTCTTTCTAGTTATGTTGTTTCGGAGATTGTTGGCGTTACGGATACTAACAATTTCATACAAGATTTTCCTTTCTTTGAAATGTATGCTATTCTTTTGAAACATATTGTCTTAGTAATGCGGGCGTTCAATAAAGCATAGCATTATGACCAGTCGTAAAAATTCCGATTCAGAACATAGTACATAGACATATTCTACCGTGACGTTACAACGTTTTGACGCATTCGTAGTCAGATTTTCCACTATAACTAATGAAAACGGTTGCAAACCTCAAAATATTTTCTCATATTCGGATTCCTTGTAAAAAAAAGTGTTTAAAATGCGTATTTGTAGCGTGACGTTACAACGCGCTAGAATCCAACCCTCTCTACCGCACTACCAACATCTTAAAAAATCTGCTCGGATTTTAATGTTATTCTATTTTTTTTTTCCACCATTGGAATTTATTGGTTTGTTCATCAATTCAATGAAATAAAACATATAAATTTCAAATTTGTTTTTGGATAATTGACTTTTACATTTCGTGACGTTACAACGCCCGTTCAGTTTCAAACAGGATTCTGCTCGCGTTGTAACGTCACGAAAATGCTCAGCATGTTAAAATCAGAATAATCAACCAAATTTGCCCGAATTTGTGAATTTTAATATATTGCATTATCATCACTGTTTCAAGGGGAACTTTGTTCTATTGAAAATCCGTTTTGTGATAAATGGCTCGGAGGGCCAAGTTATTGCTATCAGCAGTATGAATACTCCTTCATGAAGGTTAATGACGCCGGCACACATCTTCGGCTTAGTACCACCCATATTCTTCAAATTTTGTCCCAAAGACTAGACCGCTGAGATCCATTACTTCGCACCGCCAGATAATCATATTTTTCAGCGTAGAACTCATCACGCCGTCGAAATAATAATAACGCTTTAAGATGTGTGCGAGAATTTATTGAACCAAAGGCATACCAGAGGATCTGCTTTCCACTTAGGACCCTAAGATCAACTTCTGTGATCTCAGAGACAAATAGACCTAACAGTGATAAATCAATCTTAATTACTTAGAGAGCTGGTGTTTTTGGCAAAGTTGTTTGATAAGTTAAAGACTTTCAGCTGATTTACCATTGGACGTGAGATTTCACCACTGGGCGACGCTAATTAAAAGTTTATACATAATAGTTTGCAAATGATTAGAATTTCTCAAAAAGTTTCCTACAAGTTTTGACTAGTTGATAACAGTCAAAATTAGCAGTCAAAATTTAGAAAATTTTTGGGCACTTTTTAAAAAGATACAACTTTTCTTTTCTGAATAAATATAATGTGGATGATTTTCCTAATTTTCAACTACCTCTAGGCAAGTAGAACCTTAAATTAAACGATTTTTAAACTGAAATCCTTGGAAAGTTAAAGAACTCTCCAAGTAATCAGGGTCCTGAGATATATGAGTCGGTGATTCTTTTGATATCAAAGACAGACGTAACACTGACATAATTTCCATCCTATATACCTATTTAAAGATCCTTATTATTTAGACAGTTGGTGTCCTCGACATAGTCGTTTGGCTGGTCGAGAACTTTCAATTGATGAGCCGTATGATTTCAAATCCTTCCCGCTAGAGGGCATACACATTTTTAGTTTCGTTTATCTCAGGATCCTTAATAATTAGAAATATTGTTGCTTCGGAAAAGTTCACGAACTTTCAGTTCAATTGCCGTGTGGTTTTAATTTGTGCCACACCGTGGCGCAAGTTGCAAATTTTTAAAAGCATACCAATTTTATTAATTATCTCAAAAACTTTCAACAAGCCGTAATGTAAAAAAAAATATCAAAAATTCACAAATTTTGACTGATAGTTTCTGAGTTTGTTATCTGCATAATTGCTACAAATTTGAACTAGTTTGGTTAGCTCTACAAGAAGATGGAGCGCTTCAAGCAGAATACATATTTTTTGAATGTCGTTCTATTAAATCTTATAGATTGGGACCAAGTGAATCAAATCAAATTCATTTTTGAACATCTATGACTAATATATTGGTCTTTGATTATCATTTGATTCGTATACAATAGGGTAGTGGGGGTATTTTGGTCCCCGGGCAGGTATTTTGGCCCATCTAGGGAGATTTTTTACATTTATTATATAATATGTACTAAATGTTGGTAAATTTTTATTTGAACTCGAAAAGTAATCAATCATGTACTGATCCTTGTACTGATCTGCATTTCGGATGTCAGTTAAATGATGTTCAGTATCAAAAAATAGAGAAAATGTTCACACTTCCAATGAAACGCGCGAAATAGCATCAGGTATTACTTTTCACAAATGAACATTAAGATGATGTGAATGTAGTTAAAGCCTAGTTAGCTTAGAACTCAAAATAAACTGTTTTAGGCTCGGTGGAGCGATGAAATTTACTAAAATGGTTGTTTGAGGTATATCCAAAATGTATTCAGCATAATCACATGAGGACATATACCTGTCAGATTCATCTCTCCAGTTCCTTCTCAAGGGAGAAAACATTCATGCTAACGTAATGTACTCTGAAATCAGATAAATGGAATACGTTGGGGCCTCTCGTAACTTGGGTTGTTGTACGTTTATTTTATAATGAGATGGTTATGTGTTCGATTTGTGTCCTAACAACTTTTCGCGAAGTTCAAAATTTCAGGTGTTCAATCATCATCCAGTTTAGAACAGTTGTCCTTCTCGATAATTAGTTGATGACTGAGACAATGTGTTATCTAATGTATCGTTGACAAATTACGTACCATGCAAATTACTTTATTTTTAATGGCCTTCCCACTCATTAGAATATGTGTGGAATGCCCTTATATTTAGCAAAATCACACTTTAATCGAAGCGTTACGTAATTTATGCATGGTGACTGAAGTCATCCTATAGTTACGCAAGTTTTGCGTAACATTTTTTTACGAAACATCACACTACAATGTGTAAAAACCCTAAAAACTACCGATTGCAACGAAATGTCTTCATTTTTAACGTTACGCACTTTAGTTAAGTTTAGTTTAGAAAAAAGATGTAAAACTCACGTAGTTTTAATTATGTTTAAAGTTTTGCTGTGGTTCCTTCACTCCGTCATGCAACAAAATTTAATGAGGTGGGTCAAAATAAAGTCAGGTAGTCGAAAATAGAAGCCCAAAATCTTTCAGGAGTTTTGATATTTCTTGTATTTACTACAACAATTTTGAGTTCTGTTTGGCTCCTTTTGACAGAACACATGTAGCTCTACGTAATGCCTACAGAAATTAACCATGTTTTATTGTGAAAACCTTCTTTTATCGCTGAATTTTTCATTCGTTTCCTAAAGAGGACCAAAATATTTCCTTACCCTATGTCCAAAGTGAAAAAGTTCCAGCTTGTAAAATACTTTTTTGAGAAATTCTAATCGTTTGCCAGCATTTGCAAAATGGAAACTAGCGTCTTGTAGCAGCGAAATGTCGCATCTAATGGTAAATCCACTGCAAGTCCTTGACTTACCAAACAATTTTGCCGAAAAAAACATCTTTCTAAGTAATCGGGGTCCTGAGATATATGAAATTTAAAATTTGTAAGTTCTCTAGCGCCGCTTTCTGGTGGAACATTAAACCAAACTATCCATCAACTGTAAGTCTTTGACCAACCTTGTAACGTTTTGACGTTTTTTTTTTTTAAGCAAAATTGTTTTTGCTTTAAGGTTAGTTTATTGTAAATATTTTGTTTTAGTAATTAATGAACTGCATTGAAAAAAGCTTTGACGTTTTTCTCTTTTTAAGTAAAATCACGCTTTGAATTCATTTACAGAAATATGCCATAAAGTAATTATCGCTATAAAATAAAACTGTTTACACGGTCAGAAAATTCACTCATTTTGGAGCTAAAGTGGGACAACTCAAAAATGAGTAATTTTTTTTTTTCCAGCGATAGCGCTGGCCCAAGTGTGAAAATCTCATCAGTTTAAGTCGTATAATATTCTTGCTAATGTGAAGAATATTATACGACCTAAAATTGGTTGGATTTTTGCACTTGGGCCAGCGCTATCGCTGGAAATGCAATTTACTCATTTTTTGAGCTGTTCCAGTTTAGCTCAGTTTTGTGTGAATCTTACTCATTTTAGAGTAACATTTTCTTAGCGTGTAGATTAGATTCGACATTCAAATTCGTCTTGACTTTTGCTCGTTTGAATTAGAAACTAGAGCTATACGTGTATGTTGGTTTGTGTCTCGGCTAAACCAGATGCTATAAAAATGACGTAGTGAGTGCAGTGATGGCTCCTAAATATACATAACTCATGTAAACCATCTTGACGAACCTAGAAATGCGCCAATAATTCAGATCGCCATTCGAATTCTTCGTTGGCGCGATTATTCGAATAATAGGGGATTGTTTAAGAAGTTTATTTAAGGGAAAATTGACCAAAGCTCGATCATTTCGTTCATCATAAGGCTGGTGTGTGGAAGTAATTGCGGTTTTTAAGTTTCGAAAAGTGAAGTAGTTTTTGATTAGTTTGTGCCCTTCGTTTGCGTACCGAAGGTAATGTTAGGTAGAAAAGTGAATTCGCTTGAAGTGTTTAAAACAGTTTTTTTTATCTTTTGCGTTAATTTAGTAAAATTGTACGTGTTTTTCCGGTCGGTAAGATCGTAGTTATTCTGCGTTTCTTCTACACTTAGTGTGGATTTGTACATAAAAAGGTAAATATAGTGTTTTAAGCAATTTTTGACTAGTGATTAATTGATACTGTTCGCGTTGGACTATTTCCAGCGCCAAGGCGCTTTTTATTGTACGGGCTGGAATCAGCGAATTAGTGTGACAAGCGGAGTCAATTAGGGGTTACCCGAGGCGTCCCTGGCGCCCTTCTCGTCCGAGGTACTCGGACAGACATTTGTGAGCTCGGAAATCCGCAAAGGCCCGCCTTTCGAGGTAGCTAAACGGAGCGAGGTGAAGTTCGTTAGATAACGAACGAAGTTCTCCGGCGGTCGCCAATAGCCGTCGTCAAAGTCCACCCCACGCTACAACCCCCAGGTGGACTGAGTATCGAGAGCACGGTCCGCGTACGTAGCCAAGTGTCGTGCGTGGGACCGGACCTTATCCGAAGGCGAGGAGTTTCATTTCATCGCGTACGGTGGAACCCACAAGGAGAAGCCGTGCGAAGGGTACGTTGGCTCTTTGTCCCGAGGAGACGGTCACCAACCCGAGAAGCTTGACAATCCGTCGTAGCGAAAGCTCTCGAGGAATCGATAAATCGGAAGCCTTCCGTCCAGCCTCCACCTCCTCCGCACCGATATTTCGGCCATACTCCCGAGCTCTAGTGTCCATCGCTGCCGCCATTACTACAGCGCCAGCGGCCAAGCATCGTCATCGCCATTACTACAGGGATCGAACGCAACATCAGACATCCCTCGTCCAGCTCCGGCAAGGGCCGGAAACGTTCGTCGTCGGAAGACATCGAGACAACGCTTCAGGGTAACAAAACCTGCGCAGGTACGTGGAAACCTTATTTCATGGCCATGATTGTTTCCATTTTTCCAACCCGTAAACTTTGTAAATAAAAGGTCCAACCCGAATCAGTTTGTTCAGTATAATTTATGAATTCAAGTTTGCAATTTTAGAATAAATCCGTTTTGAATAGTTGAACTGAAATTCATCATCATCAAATCACAGTAATTTATATCGTTACGGTTGAGGTAAATTGACCCTCTAAACTTCCACCTTCCATCCCAAGCGTACGAATCGAAAGAGCTTAGGTCGGGGTTTTCTCCATCGTAAGCGGGCAGGGTAAGGTGGCGTATTTCCGGGTTGGTTGGATAATAGTGAAGCCGTTCACGAGTCCCCTGAGGGCAAAGTCTTCAAAGTCGAGCAAAGTCAAAACGACAGGTGGTCTCTCGAGTTTCGGGAGTGGCGCTTAAGCCATCTTGTTTCAAAAACCTCGTGAATATTCTTGAACGGTTACAACCTATCAACTTTGCTGAAAACACCTACTCTCGAAGTAATCAATACCCTAAGATATATGAGATGGTAATTTTGTCAGTGTTTCGTCTGTTTGGCTCTGGTATCATAGAAATTATCGGTTTGAGTGGCATTTGATTACGATTTATAAATTTTACAGCGTAGATGACGGGCCCTAATGGTACGCAATTTATGAAAGATACCTTAAAAAGAGCTCATAGGGGAAAAAACATATTTTGGACACAGCAACGCGCCAATATTTTTTGGACACTTACGGCAAAAATAAATGGAAGTGTCCAAAATATATTGGCGTAACGCTGTGTCCAAAATACGTTGGTTCCCCTACACAACGAGAAAGGAAAATTTTTGAATATAGAACTACCTTTGTGCACTGCAGGAGCCGTCCAAGCCAGATAAATTTGGTTTTTTGCAGAACTTTTTTTTCGTGACGTTACAACGCAAACTTCAACCAGGTGAAGCTCAGGCGTCAGTGAACCGATTTACTTTGTTTTTGTCTCATTTGAAAGATATTCTGGAGTACAAAGACCATACAAAATTTCATATTTGAAACTTGTCCCGAATTTGAATAAATTTCATAAATGTGGCTTTTCCGTGACGTTACAACGCTTAAAAAACCTATACTTTAACCAGGCATACCTCAGAGTTGTAAAGTATTACAATTAAAATTCTTTGTATGCTAAGGAATCTACATACATTCATCTGTTAATCATGGAAGACTTTTGAAGAATCAGTGCGTTGGTGTTTAAAATACGACAGCTTTGATGAATAGAAGTACCTAAATGCCCTAACATCACGATTTTATTGTTAATCTTAACCGTCGTTCAATAAATATTGATTGTTACATTAATATCATAATGCATACATTTTTGGGCGACAAGAGTAATGAAGAAACTTATAAAAATGTGAAATATGCCAAATTTAAACTTTGAAAAATTAGTATTGATGATACGGGGCCCGTAGAATGTGTCAGTAACTGAAGTATGTTCTCCCAAAATGGCTTAGTATGGCCATTGGCCAACCATGAACTAGGGGACGGTAGGACGGCCAAACGTCAAGCCCAAGCCGAGTGCCACGGCTGGGTAATCGACCAACAAGCAAATTTTCAAATAGACCGTTAAATCAGTGTATGTATGTAATTATTCCAAATTAAAGTGATACGCCTGTTTGTCTGAGTTGTTAATGTTAAGGTTAGTCCTAAGACTGGTGCGTTTGAAAACTAGTCGAATCATTATTTCAGCCTTTCGATGCATTCAGCCTTTTGTTATTTCAGCCTTTCGTAATTAAGCCTTTTGTACGGTATTGAATTCCAGTCTATTCGCTTCTAAAACGAAAGTGTAACCACCGAAGCCCCTTTACTTTCAATCTTAAACCGGGAATGTTTATGTTTGAAATTACGCAACTTTTTTCATTAATATGCCCTTTTTTGGTGCCAACCTGCCCGTCTGCCAGCAGTTAGATAGAGAAGGTCCTTACGGCATATTGTCTCGAGTTGATGTGCTTCTATGTATATCTAAGCAAATTTTGCATTCCTTCTTCCTGATACATAAGAGGAAGAGACCGAAAGATTGCGGAACAATGACAAGCAATAAGAGTTGTTCGATGGCAAACAGACTATTGTATTGTGAAACGGGGGAGTGAAAAAAGTAAACATTAAATTTATACACAAAATTTCAGTTACAGTTTATATTTAATCTCTGAGGAAAACCATATGCGCCATGTACAGGAGTTCAACTAAAAAATAGAATCCGATGCAAGTAACATTATAGTCTTGGAGAGGTTTTGAGGACTATAATAAAACCGTTTACTCTTTATTTTAGTTTTATGAAGGTTGTAAGAACCTCTCCTGGTCTGTTTGACTATCAAGTCAGGATCAAAATTTCATCCGTGAGAAAAACTAGCCAATTTCAGTTTATCCTTCAACTGAATACAAGAAGCAAATCACGACCAATCCGAGTTATTACCGAAATGTATCCACGTCATGTATCCTCGTCGTTTTTTTTTTTCGTTTTCTCTGGCAAGGCGAAAAGTAGTTGCAAATTATGTGCTACTTTTATGTATACGGAGCACGCGATTCGGTCGTTTCGGCTAAATTTGCATAAACTCCGTGCTTGTCGGTGCTACACTGGAGCTACTACTAGGCAACGACGACGACGTCCCCCGTCTGGTTCGATCCATTTCAACCGTTTTTCCAACCGATAACGTGCACGCCGCGGTCTTTACCTCCCGTCGTCGTCGTCGTCGTCGTAGAGGTCGTGAGTCGGTGGAGCAACAAAACAGCGCAGCGTCATGAACGTTCCGCCAACCTTTAAAAATACTCGGTACCAGCAGCAGTCCGGAAAACCGCATAGGAAGAGCCAGCGCCAGGGAAAAAAGATCGCGGCGTCGAGCGTTGCTAAAACGGGACAGCAGCCCCCCACAGTTGAGAAAGTGGAGAAAACGCGGTTTTTAATAAAAATAGCGTTTCCTTTCGTCGCGCGGCGAAGAAGAAACGTTCGCCGGCATAAAGGGGCTGTCCATAAACCACGTGGTCATTTTTTTTGGGACTTTTCAACCCCCCCCCCCCCCCCCCGCGTGGTCATTAGTCCATACAAAAATTTTTATTTGTCCATACAAAATGGTAATTGGCTGTACCCCCCCCCCCCCCCCCCCCTCATGACCACGTGGTTTATGGACAGCCCCATCGGTGGATCTAACAACTGAACGAACAGAGAACATTGGAAGAGCCCCATTCGCGTTGAGTGTGGAATGTAATTTACATAGAAATTAGCTACATTTGCTGGCCCTTGGAGTGGACTGCCGCTATTTTTATTGTGACCTTTTGGGTTGTTGCCAATTGGATTCAAATTAAAAGTTTGCGCAGTTCTCGGAATTATGTATGAGGATATCGGTTTGTTCGCACGTTGGTAAATTTAGACATTGCCATCAACAGTCCCATATTGTCTAGTGGTTAGGATATCCGGCTCTCACCCGGAAGGCCCGGGTTCGATTCCCGGTATGGGAAGCTTTTTGTCTGCAGTGCTGTATCCATACTTATTGTGATATCAAAATAAAATATCGTGGAAATCGATATAGTAGAGTAAAATATATACTCGCCCAACGTGGGGCTCGAACCCACGACCCTGAGATTAAGAGTCTCATGCTCTACCGACTGAGCTAGCCGGGCTTGGTGATCATATCGCTAGACAGATTTTTACGAGATGATAAAGCCGTTAGTATGATGCTCAAACATTTGATTTGACTCGATCAATAATTTCAGGCCAAACATGTCTAAAGGTCCTATCTGCAGAAGAGAGACTCTCTTTGGTTTCCCTCTCTTTCGTTAATATCTCAGCTGTTTATTTGTATGTATTGATTGTCTCCTTGCATTGAACGATGGTCAAAACAATCGTCTTTTGATTTGTACTGCAAAAATAGTTGAAAAGTGTACCATTAGATTCTTCATTACACCAACAAAGCTAGCCATGAAAATATTTGACACTTCTGAGGTCATTTTGACAGACCACACATGCAGGAAAAAAGACGGATCATATATTCTACTTTATCGATCTTGTTGCCGTCCTTTTCATGCTCATGTTGCATCTGTCAAAATGACCTGTGAATTATCAGTCATTTTGAGGTTAGGCTCGTTGGTGTAATAAAGAATTGCAATAATTGAAAGAGAAAGTAAATAAAGAGAGCCTCTCAAATGCAAATAGAACCTATTGAAATGTTTGGCCTGATTTTCATTATTTCTTCATTACACCAACAAAGCTAGCCATGAACATGTTTGACAACCCGAGCAGAAGGGAATAACAACAGCATAAGAAAATGTGTTATTTTGGCGAAATAACTGAGTAATGAAATAGGTTATTTTCATGTTATTAACATAACAAATTATGTTATAAACTTGGCTGTCATAAGCGGCAAAATAACAAAAATCGTAACAAAAAAATGTTCCTGGAAGACCAATTCAATAACATGTTTTGTTAGTTGGATAACAACATAATAACAATGAATTTGGAAAATATTTCAATAACAAATGATGTTATTTTAAAGTTATTGATAACAATCCGAAAGCAAAATTAGTTATGATATCAAACTTATAACAAAGTAAGTAATAATGCTAATGTATTGTACGATTTGGGCAGGTGTTACTATTTTTGGCACTTGTCGTTGTAACCAAATCAATTTTATGCATAATTGGCACACGATAAGTTACGTACAGTATCTAACCCTATACAAAAAATCAAATCAATCGGTTTGAAAGTGACTTAATAATAGCATCAAGTGCCAAAAATAGGTATACCTAACCAAATGGTACAAGGCCCTAGATGAATAACAAAACAAGCGTTTAGAGCATATCAATAATCATTGCTAGTTATTATATAAATCAATTAAAGTGTCTTTAATAAACTAATAATAATAATAATAATTGAAAATTACACAACGAAAAATACAAGATGAGAAAATTTCCAATAATACAAGATGTACAAATCATGGCTTGCTCACTGTGCCCCACCCACAATCTTCATTTGGAAAAAGAGAATCGGGTGTAACTACAGAAGAAATGATATCAAGATACCGTGACATCACCTAATTCCAATCACTTTTTTTTTGGTTCGTTTTGGTTTTGGTTTTTTGCTTGGTTTCGTTCAGTCCCAATTAAAGGAACTAATTAGATCATAGGTACGCACGGTATGCTGGAAACAATCTGATGTAAACAAAAGCTCGAATGATGTAGTTTTAATTTCATAACTTGTTATTGTTGTGCTATTGTTTATTGAATATTTGTACACTCTCAATAGTATAATAATAACTAAATTTGTTCCATAACAAAATATATGATTAAAACACAGACAAACAGACGTAACACTTCGAACATTTTTCGATTTAAATCATAGTCACGGAAACATATTCGCCCAATGCTAAAAAGACTAAGTTTGGCCGACCACCAACTAGGTGGCGGTAGTGAGCAAACGTCAAACTCGAACAAAAACTATGCGAGCGCCACGGTTGGGCAGTTGGCCAACTATCAAATTTTGAAAAAGACCATTAAATCGGTGTACGATGAGAATTATCAGAGTGTTACGTCTGCTTGTCTGTGATTAAAATATTATTGTATGAGTGTATATCAATAGCTTGATCATAACAAAATAAGATTGTCAAACAAAACATGTTATGGCAAAGTAATGCTTTGATAAGTTAATAATAACAAAACAAGATATAAAAACAGATTATGTGATTTGATAGTTATTAGTTTGTTATTCCCCTCTGCTCGGGAATTGTCAGGTCATTTTGACAGACCACACATATATATTCTACTTTACCGACATTGATGTCGAACCCAACCTCAAAATGACTGACAATTCTCAAGCCATTTTGACAGATGTAACATAAGCATGAAAAGGACGGCAACAAGATCGATAAAGTAGAATATATGATCCGTCTTTTTCGTGCATGTGTGTCATCTGTCAAAATGACCTGAGAAATGTCAAACATTTTCATGGCTAGCTTTGTTGGTGTATTGAAGAATCTAATGGTACACTTTTCAACTATTTTTGCAGTAGGTACAAATCAAAAGATAATTATTATTTATCTTTTCTAATTATTATCGTGTTTGATAAATTGCTGCTTGTAGGGTTACCATCCGTCCTGATTTAGCAGGACATGTCCTGATTTTGGCTGCTTGCTGCTTGCTGCTTGCTGCTTGCTGCTTGCTGCTTGCTGCTTGCTGCTTGCTGCTTGCTGCTTGCTGCTTGCTGCTTGCTGCTTGCTGCTTGCTGCTTGCTGCTTGCTGCTTGCTGCTTGCTGCTTGCTGCTTGCTGCTTGCTGCTTGCTGCTTGCTGCTTGCTGCTTGCTGCTTGCTGCTTGCTGCTTGCTGCTTGCTGCTTGCTGCTTGCTGCTTGCTGCTTGCTGCTTGCTGCTTGCTGCTTGCTGCTTGCTGCTTGCTGCTTGCTGCTTGCTGCTTGCTGCTTGCTGCTTGCTGCTTGCTGCTTGCTGCTTGCTGCTTGCTGCTTGCTGCTTGCTGCTTGCTGCTTGCTGCTTGCTGCTTGCTGCTTGCTGCTTGCTGCTTGCTGCTTGCTGCTTGCTGCTTGCTGCTTGCTGCTTGCTGCTTGCTGCTTGCTGCTTGATGCTTGCTGCTTCACGCTAACGCCGCTCAGCACTAAAGTGCATAATTTCCAGACTACACCAAAAGTGTGTAACCCTTGCACATTTACAAAATCAGCTCCAGTGTCCGCAAAATCGTTAAATTCGCAAAAATTTGTGTACGCCAATCTAGCTAGGTTTACTAGTGACCTTGGAAAACAAAAAAAATCAACATTTCGCATCTAAACGAGTGTACGAGCAGTTTTTTGAGAATGTGTAACTGTCACACATTTTTGTGTGGTCTGGAAATTATGCACTTATGAGTAGGTCTTACACATTTTAGTGCTGAGCAGTTTTAGCGTGTTGCTGATTGCTGCTTGCTGCTTGCGCGCTTTTCTTTATTCATTATTCTTTATCAAAGTATCTTAATACCAAGGTAAGAGATTCCCGCTAATATTTACGGATTAGTGAGAAAAGGAAAAAAGCAAAAAATAGTTATGAAGTTTGCGCTGATTTGTATAGGCACATCACTATTTAGTAAACTTTCTTATGAAATTAAGCACTCGCATCTTAGAAACAATTATGTAATTGCATCTCACTGGATTAATTGTGACCTCCATGCAATAAAACAGGAAATATCACCATTTAAAAATCGGTGACAAATTTTTTTTTTGATTCTAAACATGTTAAACTATTTTGCATTTAGAAGCTTCCAAACTAGTAAAACTTCGCAAACTTTGCTGAAATAATGACATTTTAGTGTAAAAACACCAACTTTTCATAACTAACGCAGATGTGTTGGTGAGTCTCATTTTTGACATTTGCGGGAATCTCTTACCCTAGGATAGGATGTGACACCTGCAACTTCTCTGTCTTGTTTTTCCGCGTTGCTAAGATTATTGGTCCCCAAATTGGTCTCTTTTGGGCTGACTAGTTGTCGTATCCTATCCTAGCTCTTACCTTGGTATTTAGATACGTTGATTCTTTATTACACGAAGCTAACCTCAAAATGACTGACAATTCTAAGGTCATTTTGAAAGATGTAATGGTCCACTGCAATGAGGTACAGATACAGGTGGCGCAGATAAACATTGCAAACCACTGGTTGTCTCTTTTATTCTACCGCTGATCAAATGCAACTCAATTAGTGACGTCACTAGGTTTGCAATGTTTATCTGCGCCACCTGTATCTGTACCTCATTGGGTCCACTGCACGAATTTATGCTGGCCTGCTTACTCTCACAGAAAATTTGACGTTTGAGCGGTGCCGACACCGCTCAAACGTCATATTTCGTGTGAGAGTAAGCAGGCCAGTATAAATTCGTGCAGTAATCCATATGAGCATGTAATGGACGGCAACAAGATCAATAAAGTAGAATATATGATCCGTCTTCTTCGTGCATGTGTGTTGTCTGTCAAAATGACCTGAGAAGTGTCAAACATTTTCATGTCCAGCTTTGTTGGTGTTATAAGGAATAAAGAATTCTCCACCTTGACAGAATAGACCTCGCCATCATCGGTCCCATATTGTCTAGTGGTTAGGATATCCGGCTCTCACCCGGAAGGCCCGGGTTCGATTCCCGGTATGGGAAGCTTTTTGTTGTGCAGTAATGTCTCAATACTTGTAACATTAAAATGGATTACTGTACGAATTTGTGCTGGCCTGCTTACTCTCACAATTTGAAGTTTGAGCAGTGCGGGAGTAAGCAGGTCAGCATAAATTCGTGCAGTGGACCATTGAAGGCCGTGTAAATCGATAGAGAAGAGGTCCTATCTTCTTATCTTCCTATCTTCCCCTCGCTCAACGTGGGGCTCGAAACCCACGACCCTGAGATTAAGAGTCTCATGCTCTACCGACTGAGCTAGCCGGGCTTGGTGATCATGTCGCTAGATAGATTATAGTTCAATGATAATGTTTTTAAATCTTATCTAGGGCGACCAAGGGTATTCTTCATAATACAAATCAAACTAGCCTTTTTTTGATTGACAGCTCTCAGTTCACTGGACAGATCACACATAAGCAAGTTAAAAATAATAAATATTGCGAATCTTTTCTAAAATCCGCATACCGGCCAACAACTAGTGCGCCTACAGCCCATGCGCCGGGCTGTGCGCCATACAAAATGTAAATAAACAAGTGTCAAAATGGTTCGCGCCAAGAGCTCTCTCTCACTTAGGGTTCGGTTCCATTTTTTGTCAAAAACATTGAACTTCCTTATGTCTGGAAATAATGTAAGATAATTATTAATTATTGACGGTAACAATGCTTTTACTTCATTAAACCACTGATTAATAGTGATTTGGCTAGTGAAAAACTTGGCGCATAGGCAATCGGCGCGCAAATTGTGCGCTGGTGTGCGGATTTGAGTTAATCGTCGCAAAGTGCCCAACACACATTATATATCTTCTGCTTTCCCTACCATGTTGCAATTCACTTCCTGCTTACTAAACCTAACCTCCAAAATGTTTGATATATCTCATGTCACTTGACAGATGTAGCATGATCAAATAGAGGTTGACTACAAAATCGGTAAGTAGAGATTTTTGTTTTGTTTTTATCTTGCCTGTATTCTTCATTACACCAACATAGCTAGCCATGAAAATGTTTAACACTTTACAGCAAGGTTGCAACCATTCATTTGCAAAAATTTACATTCATTTGCTATTATCTCAGTTCAGAAGCATGCTATCGAAAAACAATGTATGGATGAATTTAACCTTGTAGTTTTATCTGAAAGTTTGCCGAATAACTTTCAGATAAAACTACAAGGTTAAATTCATCCATACATTGTTTTTCGATAGCATGCGTCTGAACTGAGATAATAGCAAATGAATGTAAATCTTTGCAAATGAATGGTCGCAACCTTGCTTTACAGGTCATTTTGACAGACCACACATATGCACGAAAAAGACGGGTCCTATATTCTACTTTACCGATCTTGTTTCCGTCCTTTTCATGCTCATGTTACATCTGTCAAAATGACCTGATAATTACCAGTCATTTTGAGGTTAGGTTCGTTGGTGTAATAAAGAATATGATCTGTCAAGTAACCTGGGAATTGTCAAACATTTTGGAGGTTAGGTTTCGTGGTATTGTTTATTGCACCACAGAACCTAACCTCAAAACTGTTTGACAGTTCTCAGGTCACATAACAGATGGAACATAAGCAAAACAAGGACGGCAATAAAGTCGGTAAAGTGGAATAGTAGCTATTCTCTTTATCTTGCATGTGTGTAATCTGTCAAACATTTTCAAGGCAAGGATGATTGGGGTAATCAAGAATAATAAAGAATTCTTGATTACACACGAGACATAACTTTCCAAATGTTTGAGAATTCTAAGGTCATTCTGCATTACACCACCAAACCTAACCTCCAACATGTTTAACAATTCTTTATTACACACCAACGAACCTAACCTCAAAATGATTGCCAATTCTCAGGCCATTTTGACAGATGTAACATGAGCATTAAAAGGACGGCAACAAGATCGATAAAGTAGAATTATCAGGCGATCGATTTCAAAAGGTCCTAATTTCTCTATGTAGACTAGACCTATTCAAATCGAATTCTTTATTACACCAACGAACCTAACCTCAAAATGACTGACAATTTTCAGGTCATTTTGACAGATGTAACACGAACATGAAAAGGACGGCAACACGATCGATAAAGTAGAATACATCATCCGTCTTTCTCGTGCATGTGTGTGGTCTGTCAAAATGACCTGTGAAGTGTCAAACATTTCTGGAGCTCGATTTGAAAAGGTCGTATGTGCTTTTGTCGATTAAAAATTCGATCAGTTGGATTCGCTTATTGTAGCAAAAACCGTTGAAATTGAACAAAGTTGATACATACAGCAGAATCATCACAAGACAAGCTTTCCGTTCCATCATTAAAAGTTTCCAAAATATCTTCCCAATTGCTACAATAACTAAAATCAACTGATCGAATTTTATATCGACAAATGTACATACGATCTATTCAAATCGAGCTCCAGATTTTCATGGCTAGCTTCGTTGGTGTAATGAAGAATGCCAGATGGGTCCGTCTTTTTCATGCATATGTGTGGTCTGTCAAAATGACCTGAGAAATGTCAAACATTTTCATGGCCAGCTTTGTTGGTGTAATGAAGAATTTAAGGATTTTGGACCAGACCCGTTTTAGCTCTGAATTTCATTCTGTTTAGCTTTCTTCGGATCATTATTTGACTTGGTCTGTGTGCTTGCTCTGATAAACCCATTATAAAATATCTCCACATCATCCCTCGTGGGGATCGAACCCACGACCTTTGGATTAGAAGTCCAACGCGCTATCCGCTGCGCCAGAGGGACAAGACATCGGAAAGGAGCACCGTCTTACAGCGGATGGAGAAAGCAAAATAGGAAGTGGTTTCGAGTGAGGAATGTGGGAATTTTCAAATCTTCTGGTTCTGTGAGTCATCCATCGGTGGTGATGTTGAGCTTTTAGTTGAACAAAATTTATTGCCATCGCTGAAATGATGAGTTACGTGTAAGAACTTTAATACTGTGAATCCGTTGCTTTAAATTGCTATTTGTAGAAAATAACTTGAAATTTAATAAAAACAATACGATTGTTCGTGGAAGTTTCCCCAACAAGTCGTATTCATTTCCATAGTTATTTAAATCATTGTGCAGCAGTGTGGAAGCAGCGATAAACTATCAACGGAACCGATATGAAGTAGGTATGTACCTATCTACTTTTCTCTTCTTTGCTGTCTAGCGTCAACCAATGCAGCGACCGTCCGTTGCGTTGCTGCTCCCACCATCATACCTCGCGAGAGCATCTATCAACGAAAACCGTCGGTAGGTACACTAACCACAGCAGCGTGAATCTATGCGGCTGGATGGTGTTTTCCAGTTTTTCCTCCACACCCGACAAAAGCCTTTATGGAGAGTAAATCGCGAACTTTAACTTTTCCACGTTTTCCGCTTTTCCAGTAGCATTTTTTTTCCTTCTGTAAGCCATGTGTCTGTCAGTCATGTCGATGTCGATGTCGCCGGGTAGGTATGGGATGTTATGATGTTATGATTACGCGAATTAGAGAAAGCGACTCGACGACGACAACAACTCACGACAATGTTGTCAACCAACAACGGTGGTGCCCCATGGTAATCCCATCAGCTCCGAGCTCAGCTTCACGGCACTTCGGTAGAGCACACCCCCATGCATGTCAACTGCTGTTTGAAATTATGGTTCAACCTTAGAGAGTCCCGTGGTGTGGCATCTAATTAAGTCCTGTTGCCACGGTGGTGTCTGGCTGATTGTTCAAAGAGAATATCGCGCTCTTTGCGGAGTTTATTCTGCTGATCAAGTTATGTTGCCTATTGAATTTTCTCTTCAGAAT